>NC_046661.1:17791217-17802058 GCF_010883055.1 Belonocnema kinseyi | reverse complement strand
GTAATTGGTCACAGAAATAATTTTGGTCGCACCCCTAACGCTTCTAAGATCTCGTGGACGCGGGAAGAAACTCTGTGATTGGTCACATACTTCCCAATGGGCACAAAATTTGGCGACGTCTTTACGACATTTTTACGACAACTTGACGACATCCTATGTCCATGTCACGACATGGACATAGGATGTCGTAAAGTTATCGTAAAGATGTCGTAACGATGTCGTAAAGACGTCGCCAAACTTTGTGCCCACTGGGATAATGTTGGCCCCTAACTCATGCCAACATCTTGTGGCAAGGCTAGTAAGTTCTTTCTTGGTACGTAGTTTTTATACATAACCTTTTTTTATGAGTTTTTTCATACCACTTTTGGGAGACAGTGTGAATTCGGTAACACCCACTCCCATTCAAAACCTCACACCTATCCAGCGGCCCCACTCGTATTTCATATCACTCCTAGAATATGAACAGAACCATAACTCATTTCGAGCATCGAGTATTTCGATTTTTCTGTTTACAAACATGATTTTGATCAATTGTGCCCTTGAAAATTATATTTTCAGGCATTTGCATGACTGTATACATACTTAATTCGCTTTTATTTCGTATTTTGCTCTTCGCGAAAACCAGCTGGCAACAAACAATCTTACCAGCGCAGACAAAACTTAACTTAAATCATTCTAGTTAAAAAATGATCCTTTTAAATGAAAATCCATCTTCCTGATTTAAAATTCAACTATTCCAAAGAAAAAAATTAAAAATTCTAGTTAAAAATTCATCACTTTGTTCAAAAATGTAACTCTTTTCTTAAAAGTAATTTTGTTTTAACGTTTTTTATCTGGGAGGGGGGGGAGTTAACTCATTTTAATTAATTATTCCATTGTTCTGATCGAAAATTCATTTGTTCGGTTGAGCACTAATTTTTCCAACTTAAAATTCAATTATTCAAGTTTTGGTGAGCAATTTATCTTTTTTAAAAATAATTAATTTGTTGTGGTTGAAATGCAAATGTTTCAGTCGAAAGTCACTAAATTCGTTAAAAGCTCTTCTTTTTTGTTTAAAATTCAACTATTTCAGTTAAAGATTCGTCATTTTTGGTTAAAAATTCATTACTCAGGTTGAAAAGTTAACCCTTTTGTTGAAAATCCGTTTTATTTGTAAAAAATTAATTTTTTTCAACTAAAATTTAATTATTTACATTTTTGTTATGAACTGATATTTTTTAGTGGGTAATAAGAGTATTTTTTTCAAAATTAACTTATTTTTCAATTTTTCGCTTTGTTGTATTGAATGATGCTTATAATGAACTTTATCAATTAAAATGAGTATTTCGCGTTTAGCGAACGGGAATTTTTTGAAAGAATTAAAACTGTGATTTAGAAGGAAGGAGTTTAAAAAATCTCAGTTTCAAGTCAATATTCGTCATAATTTAAAATTCCCTTTTTCCAAATTTTCGAAAAAGAATGTGCTGCAAGTAGGACTTCCGTCTCCGGCATGAAAGTGTAAAGTAGTGAAAATTGTTGATGCTGAGTTTTTCTGATATTGTGGTGAAATTTGAGGTGAGTGGATTATGGAAATGTGTAGAAGAGTGTGGAGGTGAGAGATCTAATTTAGGGATTGTGAGATTGCAAGTGGAGCGAGTATCTCCTCGGAAGAAACAGAGTTAGAGCAGGAAGTGTTTAGTACGCCGAAAGAGATAAAGGAAAGGAAGGCAAGGGGGAAGTATAAAAAAAACGATAGAAAAGGAAAGATTCAGAGCAAAAAGCGTAGGGTCAATAGAAGCATTTATCAAAAGGAAGAGAGGGGAGAGGGAAAGCAGTGAAGAGAAGGAAGATATCGGGGCGAGTATAAAATACCAGAAAATGTTTAGATCACCGCCGGAAAAACAGAGTTTGGTGGGGAAAAGCGATAACAGGGAGGGTGCTGTCGATACCGGAGATAAAAAGGAAATGTCGATGAAAGAAGAAAGACTAAAGGAAATTAGAGAAGTAATGATAGAGGTAATGGGGATTTACGAAGAAAAGCAGGAGAGAAGGGGAGAGGAATTAAAGAAGGAAATTAGGCGGGAATTGGCTGAAGTTAAGGAAGAAAAAAAAATGGGAAGAAATCCGGGGAAAGTTGGAAAAGAGGATGGAGTCATTGGAGCAAAAACTAGAGAATCAGGAAGAAGTTAGTAATACAAAGGTAGAGGAGATAAGAGTTAGGATGAAGAAACTTGAAAGTTTGAACGGGAATTGCGGTGGGGGCGAGAGTGGGAATAAGCAGATGGAAAGACTGAGAAACATAGAACAAAGAATAGAGAGGAAAGAGAGGGAAGAAAGAAAATTAAACATAGTGATAAAGCGTATAAGATTAGAGGGGAAGGAGCTGAAGGAAGGGATGGACGAAGTACTAGAAAGGATTGATGCTAAGGTAGAGATAGAGGAAATACGAAATATAGGAAGGGAAGTGAGAAGAGGGGAGATAATAATACTGGTGAAACCAAAGAAATGGGAACATAAGAGGGAGGTGAGGACGAAGAAGAGGTTATTATATGGTCGTCCGGAGAGAATAGATGACGATTTGACATGGGTAGAAAGGAAGATGCAGCATAAATTAAGGAAAATAGCGGAAGAGCATAGAAAAAAGGGAAAGAGAACATGGGTTAAGTATGGGAGAATTCAGATAGATGGAGTATGGTGGGATTGGGACGAAGAAAGGGAAGAGATAGTAAGAAATGCGGTGCAGGGAAACTAGAAGAGGAAGGAACGGGAGATAGGAAAATAATAAATAATAAGAAGAAAAAAAGATGAGAAACCAAAGTAAGGAAGAATAGAAGATTTGTTACTGGAATATAGCAGGATTAGAGAGAAAGGATAAGGAGTTTAGGAGAAATTTGACACAATGGGATGTAGACATAATGATGGAGACGTGGTTAGATGAAAAGGGATGGGAAAGAGTAAGGGGAAGGTTACCAAGTGTTTACAAATGGCAAGTGCAAAATGCAAAGAAGAAGAATAAAAAGGGCAAAGCAATGGGAGGAATGGTGATGGGAGTAAGGGATGAATGTATAACAGGGAAAGATAAGAAAGACAGGAATGAACAAAAAGAAAGAGTAATAGTAGAAGAGGCTATGATGGGAGGGGAGAAGTGGAAGGTAGTGGGGATTTATGTGAACGGTGATATGCAGGAAAAAGCAGAGGAGATTAAAGAAATGATTGAAGAAAATAAAGAAGAGATTAGGATGATAATAGGTGGTGATTTTAATGCAAGAACAGAAGACAGAAGAGGAAGGGAATGGGGAGAAGACAAAGGAAGAAAATCCAAAGATAAGGTACTAAATGGGGAGGGAAAAAAGTTGTTGAAGAGCTTGGAGGAGTTGGGATGGTATATCTTAAACGGGAATATAGAAGGGGATGAAAAAGGAGAATATACACGCTCAGGAAGTGAAAGGGGAACGGTAATTAATCATGTGATAGTAGATGATGAGGTAAGAGAGAAGGTTAAGAAACTAGAAGTAGGAGAATATATTGATTCGGATCACTTTCCCTTAATAGTGACATTAGAGGGACAAAAAAGGAATAGCAATATGAGTAAAAGGGGAGCAAATGTAAAAAGTTTAGGAAAAGGGGATTGGTCAAGGGAAGCAAAAAAAAGTTTAGAGAAAAAATAAGAAATATCAAAATGGGAGAAGGAAATGTGGACGAGGAGATGGAAAAAATGATAGGAGGAAAGCAGGTCAGAAAGGAATTAAGAAAGTGGAGAAAAGAAAAAAGTAATGGGAAGAATATAGGGAAAAAAAGAAAGAGTATACTGAGTTGTGTTATCAAAAGAAAGAGGAAGAAAATAAAATGTTTGAGGAAGAGGCGGAGAAGGCTAGGACGGAAGAAGAGGTATGGATGGTAGTAAATAGAGAAAGAAAAAGAAGAAAAAGAGTAAACCAAGATATTGAAATGATAGAATGGAAGAAAATTTTTTTGGATTTGCTAGGAGGAGTAGAGAGAAAAGTGGTAAGGGGAGGAAAATATGGTAGAGAAAGAGACGAGGAAGAGGAAATTTCAAGAGAAGAAATAGTTAAAGTTTTAGGAATAATGAAGAATGGAAAGACACCTGGTATAGATGAGATTCCAAATGAAGTATGGAAATATGGAGGGGAGGAACTAGAGGAATGGGCATGAATAATGTGTAATAGAGTATGGAGAGGAGAGGGGTGGCCAGAGTTATGGAAAGAAGGAGTAGTTATACCAATAGTAAAGAAAGGCAAGGGAGAGGAGGTTGAAGATTATAGAGGGGTGATATTGATGCCAACACTATATAAAGTATATGTAACTATTTTTCGGAGAGATTAAAGATAGAAGTTGAAGAAAAAAAGATCGAGTCACCGAATCAGGCGGGGTTATAAAAAGGAATGGGGGTAATGTACAACATATATGTTCTGAACTATCTAGTAAATAAGGGAATTAAAAGGGAAAAAGGGGCAATGATAGCAATGTTCGTGGGCTTAAAGGCGGCGTTTGACTCATTAAATCGAGGAGAAATAGAAAAAGTTATGCTAAAAAAGGGGATAAGAGAGGGATTAATAAAGAGAGTATCAGAAATTTTTCAAGAGACAAGAAGCAGGGTAAAGGTAGGGGAGCAAGTAGGAGATAGTTTCTGGTTAGTGAGAAGTATGAGACAAGAGTGTCCTCTGAGCCCACTTTTATTTAATTTATTAATATCAGACTTGGAAGAAGAAATGAGGAGAAAGGGTTGGGGCGGAGTTAGAATAGGGAAGGAAAATATATATACACTGGCATACGCAGACGACATAGTTTTGATGACAGAGGATGAAGAAGGGATCGCGGGATTAATTACAGAATTAGAGAAATACTTAGATGGGAAAAAGCTGAAGGTAAATGTAGAAAAGACAAAGATAATGAGGTTGAGAAAAGGAGGGGGAAGGAAGAAAGAATGGACAGGGAGATGGAAAGGAATAAAGTCAGAAGAAGTCAAAGAGTATAGTTATTTGGGATATACCTTGCAAACGAATCGAGATCATACAGCTCATATAAGAGAAAGGATAAAAAAAGCAGCAGGAGTAAGGAAACAGATATGGGGAATAGGAAAAAGAAGGTTAAAAAAATTGGAGAAGGAGATTGTGGTTACTTGATACGCTGGTATGACCGGTATAAGTTTATGGAGCAGAGATATGGGGATGGAAAGAAAGGAAAGATATTGAGAGTTTGCAAGAAAGGTATATAAGGTGGACACTAGGGGCAGACTGGAGGACTCCAGGATATATGGTGAGAGAAGAAGCGCAAAGGGATAAGTTAAGTATTAGAGCGGGAAAGAGGGCATAGAAATTTGAGACGAAGCTGAGGTAGGGAAAGGGAGGGGAGTTGGCGAGAAAGTGTATGATGGAGATGGAAGAGAGGAGAAGTTGGTCGATCGACTCAACGAGATGAGAAGAAAAAAAGAGGGAGTTCTTTAATTATAGAGAAATAGAAGACGGGACTGGAGTAAACTATGAAGAATTGGAGGAAAGGGAGAGGGAAAGACAATTAATAGAAAGATTAGGGGCGATTGAGGAATCAAAATACAATAAATGGTTTAAGATGAAAAAAAAGAAGGGGTGCCAAAGTATTTAGAAAAGGAATGGGTAGAGAGAAGATGGACCAGAATAGCAAGACAGATTGAGAAACAAGGTAAGGGAGGGGATGTACTGGGAAAAGGAAGAGAACAGAATGTGTAGAATATGTGAATGGGAGGAGGAAACATGGGAGCATGTATGGGAAGGATGTAGGAGAGGAATGGAAGATAAAGGAAGCTGGCAAGAAAATGTAGTTAAGACTCTAGGGGAAGATGGATTAGGAGAAGAATGGATGAAGGAGTTGGAGGGTGCTAGAGGAGCGAATGAGGGAGAATGAAAGAATGAGCGTGAAAAAGGCAAATGGTGGTAGAAAAAAGTGAAAGAAAAAGGAAACAGAAGTCGCTTAGATTAGAAGCGTAAAAATTTGTAAGTAATGGTAAAGTAAAAATAAGTAGACTAAGATGCGTTTGCGTTCTCATGCTCTCTCTCTCTCGCTTGCACTCTCGTTTTCGTTCGATCGCTCACTCGCTTGCTAATAAGTCCTAAATTGCGATATCGCAGGAAATAGAAATAAGGAACTAGATATAAGACTTTATGTAAATAGTTGGAAATAATTGTATATATAGAAAGGATAAGATTGTACAAAAATATAGATTTAAACGGAAAGATTGTAAGAAATGGAAGTCATGTAAACCCTTAGGGGACACATTATGAATAAAGAAGAAGTGCTGCAAGTAGTTTTTAGAGTCGAAGCAGGATTTCGAAAAAGAAATATTTTCGAATTTTTATATATTTGTTTTGCATTTTGCGTCATAAATTTACCTTTTTTTCTTAAAAATTCATCTAGATGCAGTTAAAAGCTAAACAATTTTGTTAAACATTTATTTTGTTGTGAGATTCATTTTAATTGAAAATTTATCTCTTCAAAATTATAATTATATTGTTGAAGATTAATTTTTCAACTAAAAATTTAACCATTCTGGTAGAGAATCTAACTATTTTTCTGAAAATCATTTTTTTTTCTTAAGAACTAGATTTTGAATGAAAAATCCAACTATTCTATTTTTGGTTGAAATTTTATCTCTTTTGGATAACTTTTTTGATAGAAAATCTACATGCTTTTGCAGAAAGATTTTTTTAAATCTCATTCTTAAAATTAAAATACAAAACATATACAAATTTATTTTTGACATTGAAAATTTATTATTTTAATTAAAATTCATTTCCTTGGTGAAAAAATAGTTATCTAATTGAAAACTTGTTTTTTCTTTGAAAGAAAAGAAATTGTTGTCTAAAATTTAAATATTTTATTGAAAATTTGTTTCTTTTTTGGTTAAAAATTATTTTCTTGTCGGCAAAAAAAAACAATCTTTCCAGCTAAAAAATTGTTAACGCCCCTATTCTGCAATTGCAGCCGTTTTTTGTTTGTTTGGTAATAGTTACATTTTTACCAGAAAATTTAACTTACGTATATTTTTGGTCAAAATTGTATTTCTTTTAAATGAAAATTTTAATATTTGGTTCGAAATGGATCTTTTTTATCCAGAAATGGAACTATTTATTTAGAAATATATGTACCTATAATTCAACTATTCAAGTAGAAAATTCATAATTTTATTTAAAAATTCATCTTTTGGTTTAAAATTTCATTTTACATTTTTTGTTAAAAATGTATATATTGTAGTTCAAAATTCAACAATTTGGATAAGTTTTTTTTTGTGAAAAGTAAATTAACTTATTCGAATTGTTTATTCCATAGTTGTGATTGAAAATGCATTTGTTTGGTTTAGCAATAATGTTTTAACTGGACATTTAATTATTTAAGTTTCGAGTGACAATTTATTTTTTTTTAGTAAAAATTAATTTTTTCTTGTTGAAAACGCAACTGTTTCAGTTCAAGATTCATTGTTTTAGTTTAAAACTCATATTTTTTATTTAAAATTCATCTATTCCAATTAAAGATTCGTCATTTTAGTTGACAATTCATCAATTAAGTTAAAAAGTTAACTATTTTGTTGAAAATCCGTTTTATTTCTTAAAAGTTAATTTTTTCAAATAAAAGTTCAACTATTCCATTCTTTATTATAAACTGATATTTTTTAGTGGAAGATTGAAGTATTTGTTTTAAAATTTATTTATTTTTCAATTTTTTGCTCTGTTGTGTTGAGCGGTGTTTAGAATAAATGCCATGAATTAAAATAAATGTTTTTCTTTTAGCCGCAAATATGAGAATTTTACTTTTAGTTGACCGGGAAAATTGAAAAACTTGACCGGGAAAAAACAGAAAAAACTGAGATAACTGGATGCATTTTATTTGAACATTCTTCTCTGAAATCCAGAATGCAAACTTTTAATTTTTAAATTCAGAATTTGTAAATTCTATCTGTAATTTTAATTAAGAATTGCTAAACTTAAGTATATTGAAAATTTGCATCTTTATCTGATTGTTTAAGTTTCTTTTTTCAGGTAGATAGTGAAAGAAATATGATATCTGAAAAATTGAAAGCCTCTTTTGATATTTATATCGCAGCTGACTGCTTGAATTTGATTCAGCTGACTGATTATATTCATTATTTTAATGATTTTTCTCAATTTCGAAAAGTCATTTCTACTTTACCTACAGTTGCAGGGTACATAGGTGAAAATAATTATCATTTTTGTTTTAGGAGGGAGTTTCGTCAAAGAAATATAATTTCAATTGAAACAGAGAATTTTTCACATGGAACGGGAATTTCTTTGAAGAATTAAAACTGTGATTATATATTTTTTCACATTTTTCGTTTACCTTTTTTTCTTTAAGCTTTATCTACTTGCAGTTAAAAGTTAAACCTTAAAACACTAAAATTAAAAATTAATTATTTTTTTCGAATATTCACCATTTTATAACCCAGGCGAATTCAATTATTTTGATTCAAAAAAAAAAATTGTTTCGGTCTGAAACACTTTTTTTTTAGATGAAATGAGAAAAAATATAGGCCCTATTGGAAAACATGCTCAAAAATAAAAAAAAAAACTCGAAAAGTGACTTACAACAATCAATTTTTCATTAAATATTGATAATTTGTTTAAATTGTGAGATATCTTTAAAAACTAATTAGTCCATTCAATTTGCCAGAAAAAATACAAAAAACTGTATTTTATTATTTGACAGAAGCTTCATTTTTGAACACTAACGCTATCACATTCAAGAAGAATAACGAAGCTTCAGTATAAGGAAAAATACGTTGGTGTTCAAAAATAAAGGTTCTCGTCAAATTATAAAATACAGTTTTTTTTCGTATTTTTTTCCGTGAAATCGAATAGATTAATCAGCTTTTAAAGATATTTTACAATTTAAACAAATTATCAACATTTAGTGAAAATTTACTTGTTGCATAAGTGACTTTTCGATTTTTTTCCATTTTTCAGCATGTTCTACAATAGGAACTCTATTTTTTCATTTCATCAGAAAGTATATGTCAAAACAAAAAAATTGAGCCCTGAAAGATCTCTGTACGATGATTTTCTGAAGGACAAATTTCATTCGAAAAAAAAGTGTTTCGGACCGGAAGAACTGATTATCTCGGAAACCAATTGATTTTTCCATCTAAAAAAATGATGTATACTGAGAACATAAAAAGGTACAATTTCATTAAGTTTTGTCAAAATAAAATTATTTTTGCGGAATTTTGAGGTTAATTGAAAAAGTCACTGATTAAGTCAATATTAAACACTTTTTTCTCTGCTTCAACTTTCGCCGAAAATCACAATAATACAATTTCACCCCTTTTAGCCCCCACCCCAACCCCCCAAATCAAACCCGCCACACCTTTCCTAACGTATTTTTCTTTTTTACGTTTATTATGAACCACTTTACCATTTTTAAATCTTCAAGTGCTGTTAACTATTTTCTTTTTTCCAAACTGTAATTCGCCTCGACTATTTAATCGAAAATTCATCTCTTTTTAAAAATATAAATACTTTGTTGAAAATCAATTTTTCAACTAAAAATTTAGCGATTCTGCTCAATAGGATACTTGTATTGATGTTATTTCAAAAAATTTATTCTCCCATTATTCCCTTATTTTCGTGAAAAAACACCCTATTTGTCATGTTTTGAGAGCATTTTCGGCTGTGAAGTCGAGGGGCGATTTACTCTCAAGTATCAATATTTAACTTAAAATGAGAATTTGAAATTTATTTGAATATGTAAAATAGCTAGGCATTACGAAAATATCAAAAATAAGGTCCCAATTTCAAAATAATCTTATGTAGTTTAATTTCACAAAACAGCTACCAATGAGAAGCGAGTTTAATCTATCCTAGTATACTAGGATAGAATAAGCAAAATAAGGAGCGAGTACCGATGAGTCGTTGTGCTTTTATTTACTCTGTGATAATTCGCTATATCGATTATTAAGTACAGTATTTTTTATCATTAAGTACCACATCTCTGAGTACACTCGCAGTAATAATCAGTAAAGTCAGCAGTATTGAAAATAAAATTATATAGTTTTTGATTTTGTGTGTTCCAAGTTCCTATTGCAAAGTATCGAAACACAACTTAGTTTGTGATAAAATGAATTACAATATTTCAGAATATTACTTGTAAGATTTATTGTAGCAATTTCGACCTTAAATTTCTGTTAACAATTACCTCTATTATAAATATTCTAATAAACAAATTGTGTTATTCTTTTTTTTTTAAGAAGTTCTTCTCATCAACCAACTTTTAAATTAATTCTAAATTATAAGAAATAGCTGCAGAAAATTTTAATTTTAAACATTTTCATTGCAAATAACAATATTATAAACAAATTAAAAAATCAAGCGTTTTCCATAAGAAAAAATCGTTTCTTCTGCTAAATCATGTTGTAGTTTTCTAAGTGTTTATAAATCATCAAGAAAGTGTGGCAAAAACTCGCTATTCTTATTGTTATTAATAATATTTTAAATAAACAGTCATCTGAAGCAATTTTAAGTATGAATAAACGGTTTTTTTTCGTAATGATTACACAGGCCCACAAAAAAAACAAACGTGTCTGTGCAATTGACCAGACCTATATATTCTTATGTATTTTTCGACGCTGAATCCGAATTTGCAATAAAAAAGTAGGGTCCAGCTACTTTTTTATGGGGTTTTGCTCGAAAAACCTCATTTTTTACGGTTTTTTCATGGTTTTTTTTTAATAAAAAAAAAAAATAAAGAAAAATATAATTTTTTTGACTTCAGAATCGAATTCTACGGGAAAAAATACATCGAAAACCATGTTTTGATTTTTTTTACAAAAATTTCAACCCACCATACGGCGATGAAAA
>NC_046661.1:17786711-17791117 GCF_010883055.1 Belonocnema kinseyi | reverse complement strand
CTCTTCACTAAAGTCCCCGTTGTTCTCAGGAAATTGATCAATATGTGAATCAAGGAAATGAAGCTTCAAGTTCATTAGGCAACCCAGTTTTTCAAAGTTGCGCACCATTTTACCATTTTACACTTAGCTTACCATCTATTTTGTGGTGAAATACTTGGCTCAAATATTCGTAGCATTCCCCATCTTGGTCTAATGCCTTGACAAATTGTTTCATTAAACCAAGCTTTATGTGAAGAGGTGTATCAAAATTTTGAACGAATTCACAAGTCGCTCTTTAACAATATTTTGTTTTCCAGGTTCAAATGACTCTGTTAGTGGCCAAATTTTCTTTTTGTAGTGGTTTTCCCTATCTCTACTATCAAACATACACAAATAACAAGGATATTTTGTAAATCCAGATTGTTGTCCTAGTATCATAGATGAAATTTTGAAGTCTCCACATATTTGCCATTTATGTACCTCGTATTTTATTTTTGACAACACCAATTCAATGTTTGCAGTAAACTAGCCCTGAATCTTCTTTAAAATATTTTCGAAAGGTTTTCTCTCGGTCACGATATTCACTTACTTTAGTTTCCTTTGTCAGCATATGTCGCTTTTTAAAGTCTGAAGCCATCAATTCACATTGCTCTTTAGATAGGCCAGCCTTTCTAAATAAATCATTCAGACTCTTTTGATCATATTTTTTCACAGATTTCTCCACACCTTGAGGTACATATTCTTCATCATCGTCTGAAGCGAGATTTTCTTCACTTTCGTCGGATTCGCTTAGATCTTCGGATGATGTGTTATCGCTTGGTTTAGTTTCTTTCCCATTAATCTGATTTGTCGAATGATCGTCCACACGCAGAGAATCTAAACGTGTTGTAAAACTATCTCGTGATTCTTGATTTTCTAAACCTTCTATAAGGATTTTTTCTGGAAACTTAACAGTTTTAGGACTAGAATAATGTACTTCTTTTTTCTTAATATAAGCTATACCCCCTACTTTTGTTGTACAAAAGTAGCAATCGTTTTAATTTTCTGGTTCTTTCCATTTTGTTGGTGCAATGAATTTCAGGGACGTCTTGTCCTGATTTTTAGTAACTCGACTTATCATTATATGACACGAGTTACATACAAAGTGTGGTACCCAACTTTTGTCTTGCTGTGAAATCTCAATGTCAAAACATACTTTATGCAAATCATTTATTGTTTCTGTTATTTTTCTTTTTTTTTCGACCCAACAAATTTTGCACATACATAACAAAAGTTATCAGGATTACCAGTGCATTCATAATTGCATCTGTTACCAGAAGTGTCAGCGGAGTTATATGAAGATGAGGAATTGTGATGTGCCATAAATTATATCTAAAACCCACACGCTAAGAATCCTGTCCCGATTGCAGGTGAATCAGCCGTCCTAGGGGTTATAACTCTCATACCTCCCCAGGCCTAAGCATGAGAGCTTTCTGACTTTGACGAGGACAATGTCAACTCGTCGTCAGACACCCTACGGCATCATTTTCACATCTTAGCGCTCCCCTGCAAGACAGCGCGCCTTCGCTGGTTTCGTTACTACGAAGAGTTGGACCGACGAATCATTCTACACCTACCATTTTCAGGGCAGTTGTCATCGTGGCCAACGTCTTCGTAGCAGCAGGTTTTTGATAGTACTGCTATTGAGTATCAATATAAGTTATAAACTTTAGATAGTTTAATTCAACTATCCAAAATGCAGAGAGTATCCAATGATTGCAAAGTTCAAGTTCATCACACTAGCAAATATCTAGTATCCAACATCTCACTATCGAAGTTGCGAAATATTAGCGAAAATTCTACAAACTCAATTGATTAACCCATTAAAACTCTAAGGCACTTCTTAAAAGAAGCTAAAAATATTATAATGGAGTTCATGAATATCGCTATACATAGGCTCTAAGTCTTACTTTATGATCAAGGGTCGAAAAAAGTTCTAGTTTTGTGATTCATGTAGTGGAAAACCTCCAGAACAGTATCAAAAACATCGATTTTTTGAAAAAAATATCAATTTATCACGTTTATTGTCCACTTACGCAGACTAGGAGTTGTTTTTTGAAAAAAATGAATTAAAATTCGTGATCAACGACCTCAAAAACCCCCAGTAAAGTATTTTCAATGTTTATAAATCGGTTTAAAATCATAAAACTTGATTTTAATGTCATTTTAATCAAATTTGAAGCAAATTTTCACTTTTCGCGATTTTCTGCCTTTTCATCGCCGTATGGTGGGTTGAAATTTTTGTAAAAAAAAATCAAAACATGGTTAACGATGTATTTTTTCCCGTAGAATTCGATTCTGAAGTCAAAAAAATAAAAATTTTCTTTATTTTTTTTTTATTAAAAAAAAACATGAAACAACCGTAAAAAATAAAGTTTTTCGATCAAAACCCCATAAAAAAGTAGGTGTACCGTACTTTTTTATTGCAAATTCGGATTCAGCGTCGAAAAATACATAAGAATATATAAGTCTGGTCAATTGCACAGACACTTTTGTTTTTTTTGTGGGCCTGTGTTATTTTAACGCATCTCGATAGTAGTGCTTAATTAAGTAACATTCTCAGTAATTCTGAATAATAATGGAGAATTGTGATTTAGAAACAAAATATAAAAGAAAAAGTATATCTCGATATTATTTTGCCATACTATGCTATGCTATTGCTATTGGGAATAACAATAACAATAGCCAATTATTGCCACACTTTCTTGATGAATTATAACCACTTAGGAAACTGCAAATTGATTTAGCACAAAAAATCTCTTCCCATGGAAAACACTAAATTCTTTCATTTGTTCATAATATTGTTATTTGCAATAAAAATATTTATATTTTTTGCAGCTATTGATACTAATTTAGAATTAATTTGAAAGTTGGTTGATGAGAAAAACATCTTCGAAAAAAATAAAATAACCCAATTGGTTCATTAGGATATTTAGAATGGTAGTAATTGTTAATTAATGTTTATTTTCCATTCTCTATACTATTTCTACGAGATAATTAGGCATTTTTCTTCAAGATAAAGTTTTTTGTTGTATGAAAGTAATTGTTTATAACAATTAATCTAAATCTTAAAGATAATATTCATGTTGCTGAAATATATCTGCAATAATTCTGATAGATCGCGACTACTCTTAAGTCTTTTCTTCGGAGAAAAATAATAATATTAATAAAATGTCAAATATTAAAGTTCCATTTGTTTAAATAATAAATTTCACTGAGTGAAATTTAAAAATTGGGCATAATGACATTTTGAACGGTGTCGTGATTGTCTTATGTTACATAGTACAGTCGCTAATGACTCTGACTAATAACCATGGTTACAATAAACTTTTATTTAACAAAATGTTTCGCCTATATTTTAAAATGTATGAAAAACTGCACATGTTGCAAGAAAATATTTAATGACAAAATTGTTTTTTTTACATTCTCAATAGAGAAGTTATTATATTTGTGTAACTTCTCCCCTTCCCCTCTTACCACCAGTTTTTGATTAATGTTCACGTTTTGAGACCCTCTGTACCTGAAAAACAGAGTTTCATGAATGTGTGTAGATTTTTAATCTGTTAGCACGATAACTTTCGTAGAAATTGGCGGATTAAAACTAAAAAACAAAGAAATATGGGGCATTATTCCTCAACTGCCCCAACTCAAAAAGTCATGTTTTTCGATTGTCTCTAAATTCTGGGAATATGTTCGCCTACCCAACAGTAGTTAATCCACAAACTTATAGACCAGGATTACCAACCCTCCCCAAGTGAGGGGGGGTTGAATTGTCGACCTCAATGCCTGCGGGGGAAATTTCAAACGCCTGTAACTTCCTTTCTAATTAAGCGATTTAAAATTTTTATGAGGGTTTTGGAAAGTGCTTTTTACACGCTTTCATCCTATTTTATTATTTATAACAAAAAAATTGTTTAAACAATTTTTTCAATAAATCAATTGTTTATTTAACTTTTTTCGCAATTTAGGCTTCTACGATTTTTTTTTAATTAGTCTCAAAAGAAAGCTTGACTTTTTTACTATGAAAAATGTCTAATAAGAAAATGGACAAATTGAAATTCATTGAGTTACAGATCCGGTTGTAGAGGGAGTCCTCGCGCTCGCACTCGGGCGTTATGCGGCAGCATACCGCGGAACAGTTTTCAAGTATACCATTTTTTTGTATTACTCACATTGATCCAAAATTGTATGAAGTCATCGGAAAAAACTATTCACTTAATCGAAAATATTTATTAATTGAGCGGTTGAGTGCAAGAACGGCTTACTTGTATTTTCAGAAGTCACTTGCTCTTCATTTGTTCTCCAGGAAATTATGTGCAAAACAAAAGAAACACAAGTGACTTCTAAAAATATAAGCAAGCTGTTCTTGCATCCAACTACTCAATTGT
>NC_046661.1:17758616-17786611 GCF_010883055.1 Belonocnema kinseyi | reverse complement strand
GTAACTCAATGAATTTCAATTTGTCCATTTTCTTATTAGACATTTTTTATAGTAAAAAAGTCAAGCTTTCTTTTGAGACTATTTAAAAAAAATCGTAGATGCGTAAATTGCGAAAAAAGTTAAATAAACAATTGACTTATTGAAAAAATTATTTAAACAATTTTTTTTGTTATAAATAATAACATAGGATGAAAGCGTGTAAAAAGCACTTTCCAAAGCCCTCATAAAAATTTTAAATCGCGTAATTAGAAAGGAAGTTACAGGCGTTTGAAACTACCCCTGCAGGAATTGGGGTTGAAAATTCAACCCCCCCCCCTCACTTGGGGAGGGTTGGTAATCCTGGTCTATAAGTTTATGGATTAACTACTGTTGGGTAGGCGAACATATTCCCAGAATTTAGAGACAATCGAAAAACATGACTTTTTGAGTTGAGGCAGTTGAGAAATAATGCCCCATATGTTCATCTAAAAAAGAACTTTAAATTTTTAATCAATGATTTTTTGATAGGATGCGTAGTTTTTGTTTTAATCACGAAAAAAATAACATTACCAACAAAAAAATTCTTTCGTGAAAAAACGACGCAGTGTACGAAAAAAAGATAAATCGACAACAATTCTGCATTTAAAAAGATCTACAGTTAGCAGTTACCTTTTTATAGGACCTGCAGTTTTTGTTTTAATCGTAAAAAAAAAATTAAAAATGAATGAATTAAGTGTATGGACAAACAAAACAAGCTATGAAAAAAATTAATAGACAAAAGTTTCATGCCGAAAAAAGAGCTACAAATTTGTTAGGAATAATTTTTTATAGGACGCGTAGTTTTTCTTTTAGTCTTAAAAATAACATTAAAAATATACAAAATTAAATTTTGGAAAAACCACACAAGAGACTAGAAAAAATTTAATAATAGAAATTATTCAACAAAAAAAGATCTACAAATGTTTTATAAGCTTTTGTTATAAAAATACATTTAAAATAAATAAAAAAAATTTTTTAACGACGCAGGGTATGTATCTTTATTAAATATGGGTATTTTTGGTTCTAATCGTTAAAAATAGCAGTGAAAATAAACAAATTTATGGAAAACATCTTTATTAGCAATAAAATATATAATAAAGAAATTGTTTCATTTTTATGGAATGCGCACTTTTTTGAAATTTATAACAAGACAATAAAAATACGTCTTTTTCATAGCACTGCAATTTATGAATGATCACTATATACATTTATGGAAGGGATGTACTTTTGCAAAAATGTGGAGAAAATAGAAAGACCGAGCGTTTAGCCCGAGGTAAGTACATGATGGAGCGCTCAGCGCAAAATAAATATATTATCGAATGCTCAGCACGAAATCCAAAAGTCGCACGCCCTAGACGCGCTCAAACTTGCAAGTCGCGGGTGCAGAGCGCAATGACACTGCCCGAGTAGCGGGCGGATTTTTTAAATTGATATGAGTTCTTTTGAATTTAACTAGAATTTTTTTAAAGAGTTAGGTATTTTGTCTGGAATTTCTTACCCTTTGAGCACGAAAAAAGTACTATGTCAGCGCGACAAAAAATATGATGATATTAGAAGAGATATTGAAAGAAGTATGGCACAGAGTGACGTTTTCCCCATAAATTTTCTATAAAAGTTCTAAAATAATTTCAAAAAAATAGTGACCCCATATAGCAAAGTTTCCCCTACTTGCATTATGATAATGTAAATTATATTTTGATGATTATTATTACTATTACTATATACAATTATTTCTGTAGAAATGAAAGAAAAATTAGGACAGCTCATTTTTTATCAGCCCAATATGTCGAAGGCATATTGGGTTAGAGCTGGACTTTTGAATAGTCTGCACGAGGCTGTTTCGGTATTTAGCATCATTCATGTACTCATTTTTGCTATAAAATCAAGTGATCTGATAAGAGTAGCAAGCCTAATTTCACATGTTCGGCACAGCCTAGTTTTTCGCCTCATCATCCACAGCCTAGGTCACAACTAAATTCATACTAGAGACCCACAATTTAGAGTGGGATCCGAATCACCCAAACCTCGGTAAGAGTAAAGACAAATTTCCAGACTTACCGGTTTAGGGATCGTATCCCGAAACTCAAACGTGAAATTTGAAAAACGCACAAACGATTTTTCAAACTGGAATATCTTATGTTCGGAAAGTATGGAAGTTCGATTCCCCTCTCTAAAAAATCTTAGGTAGTTATAGGGTCAGGTCCTATCAGTGGCGCTTCAGTTCATCAGTTTACCCTTCAGCGGTGCGAGGTGAAAGTGCATGCAGTAACATAAAAGACCTTGTGTGTAAACCGCGTGTGTGTTTACACAATTTAGTGAATATTAATTATTTTACTTCATTTTATATTTTCTGAAATTTATATGAGCTACATAAAGTTTTCATGTAATTTTGGTCTATTTTTGTACAATCAATATGGATTACCATTCAATAAACTATCTTCTCTATGGAATTGCGTGCACGAATCACTGTAAAATATTCTCAATTTTCAGGCCTTCAAATCAACTTTTTAGGCCGACGCCAATGGGCCTATATTTTTCTTGAAGGTCATTGTGTAAGCTTTCAAACCCCGCAACGATTTTTTTTAAAATTCATTTGTTGCCAAATTATGCATTTTTTAACAAGTATCGATTTTGTCTATATTTTTGTCAAATTTCAATTTTTATTTTAAAAAGCTTGTAACGAATTACACTACCAACAATCAGATCGTATAGTACACACCTCCAAACATAACCCTGAATTTTACTACATTTTTAAAAACCAGAAGCAGTTCAAAACTAAATAGGACTTCAAAGTCCCTTGTGTCTAAACAGAAAGTAGGGAAAACAAGTGTGTAAACGAATGATTAATATTATTAATATCAACACAGACGGTAAGGTATTAATTTTCAAGTTCTACATGAGGAGGAGTGGCACTTAAGTGAATTACGCTGAAACAAAAGATCTTGGATAATAATGGGACCGAGTAGAGAGCTTCATATTTAATAATTTTGTCAAAGTCTTCGCGTGAGGTGATTGCTAGATAGATTAATTAGCAATTTCGGCAGCAGTGTTTCAGAACGAACAGGCTTATTTTAATTAACAATACGGGGATTCTATTTTGTTCTAAAAAATCTAGAACCCCCTTCCCCTTACTCCGTTGCTCGTGGATTAATTCCTCTCATCAATAGTTACTTATAGGGCTTTGGGATAGATGATTCTGATTCTGAATTAAAATTAGCAAAATTCAAAATGGCGAAAATTTTAGTTAAAATTCTCAAACTTTTTTTATAATTGAGACAAAATTTACTTAATGGGAGTTTTTGGGGTTTCTGATTAGGATTCTGACGTCAGAATTGATTTAAGTATTTATGTCTATTATAGGGTGCTGTCCTCTACACACCTACTTATCGGGATTTGACTTTGAATTTAAAATCAACTTCCCAGAAAAATCCAACTAGCTACTTTGAGGAAAATTGTTGTTGTTTTTACAATTTCCATTCTTTATTTTCAATTTTCAAACTTTGTCTGCGGATTTAAAAAAAAGCGTCTTGAAAAACAGCCAAAAGAAAATTTGTAGTATATGGTATATCTAACATCCAAGTCTCCGCGATAATGAATAAACAAAATTTTTTGCCGACAATACCAACTTCAACATACATTTACGAGGTAAGTCATTTCTTTCACTTTTTCTCTTTAGTTTTCCTGTATGTGATGAAGATTCTTCTTGAATTGAAATGAGAAGTATCCCTCCATGTAATTCTTATCTGAAGCTGTACGATTTTGGGATACAGTTTCATATAACCGTCCACTGTGTGTTGCCAATATTTCAGAAATCCACATTAGCCTATGTGGCATAGTACCCAGTGTGCCGTATGACCCCATATGCTGTATTTTGATATGTTATCTTTAGATTATTATTTATAGACTATTATATTTAAAAGAATAAGGAATATAAGTTTCTTCAAGAAGAAAATATATAAAAAGTAATAAATAATATATTAAAAATATATATAACTCTTGTATTTTTTCTAACTGCCCATTCACACTCTGTCGACTCGAAAGGGCGGTGTGCAAGTATCCAGTCGAGTATATTGCGTAAAATTATTTATTCTAATTGGAAACGGTTCAGGCGACCTCGATTAATTACAAGGTGAGTGCAAGGCTTTGGCTATTTAAATTGCATATACGAAGAAGTGAAATCTGTCTTGTTTTCAATGGCGAGATATTTACTAAGTCTTGCACATGTCTTTCCTTAATTGGCTTGATATTGACTAACTTATACTCATGTCTTGCCTCAATTGGCCGGTTATTTACTAAGTACTGCACTTATCTTGCCTTAATTGGCCGCCTATTTACTAAGTCCTATACATGTCTTGTTTCAATTGGCCGAATATTGACTGAGTCTAGCTTATGTATTGCCTTAAGTGGCCGGATATTTAATAAGTCCTGCTCATATCTTGCCTTAAACTTCCAGCTATTTACTAAGTCCTATACATGTCTTGTTTTAATTGGCCGGATATAGAATAAGTCCTGCTTATGCCCTGCCCTAATCGGCTGTATAGTTACTAAGTCATACCCATATATTGTCTTAATTGGCCGGATATTTACTAAGTCCTGAACATGTCTTGTTTTCATTGGCCGGATATTGACTGAGTCCTGCTCACGTCTTGCCTTAATTGGCCGGATATTTACTAAGTCATGCGCATATCTTGCCTTAATTGGCCGCCTATTTACTAAGTCCTCTAGATGTCTTGTTTTAATTGGCCGGATATTGAATAAGTCCTGCTTATGTTTTGCCCTAATCGGCTGGATAGTTACTAAGTCATACCCATATCTTGCTTTAATGGAACGGATATTTACTAAGTACTGCACATGTTTTTCCCTGATTGGCTGGATATTGATTAAGTCCTGCTTATGTCTGGCCTTAATTGGTCGGATATTTACTAATTCCTGATCATGTTTTGCCCTAATTGGCCGGATATTTACTATGTCCTGCTCACGTCTTGCCTTACTGGGCTGGATATTTAGTAAGTAATGATCACGTCTTGCCTTAATTGGCAGGATATTTACTAAGTCCTGCACATACCTTGCCTGGATTGGCCGGATATCTTCTAAGCCCTGCTCACGTCTTGCACGATTGCGTCCTGCAAATATCTTGTCTAAATTGGCCAGCTATTGGCTGGGTATTTACTAAGACCTACGCATGTCTTGCCTTCATTGGCCGGATATGGACTAAGTCCTACTCGTATCTTACCTTAATTAGCCGTATATCTACTAAGTCATGCGCATATTTTGCCTTAATTATATGGACAGTTACTAAGTCTTGTCCATGTCTTACTTTAGTTGGCCGGATATTTACTGAGTCCTGGACATATCTTGTCTTAATTGGTCGGCTATTTATTAAGTCCTGCACATGTCTTGCTTTTATTGGCCGTATATTGCCTAAGTCCTGCTCATGTCTTGCCTTAATTGGCCCTATATTGACTAAGTCCTGCTCATGTCTTGCCTTAATTAGCCGGATGTTTAATCAATCCTGCACATTTTTTGCCTTAATTGGCCGGATATTGAATAAATCGTACTCACGTCTTGCCTTAATTCACCGGTTATTTACTAAGTCCTGCTCATCTCGTGCCTTAATTGACCGGATAAAGACTAAGTTCTGCGTGTGTCTTGCCTTCATTGGCCGGATATTAACATGAAAAAGTCAGCGGATTGCAAAGTATTCCTAAAAACTACACAAAATTAAGATGAATTCAAATGATTCAGAACAATTCAAAGAACTCAAAAGATTTAAAAGAATTCAAGAATTCAAAGAATTTAGAAGAATTCAAAGAATCATAAGAAAAAGATGTTCTACACTTTAACAAATGGAAAGCCAGAGAGGTTGAATGAGGGCGCTTGTCTTTCCTTTGTGAGTAAGCATAATTATTATAGTTTTTGTAAATATATAAAATGAATTTGAAGCATGTACATTATAAATTTACTCTTAAATACTTTATTTACTGTTAAGCAATAAGTAATTCTTTATTTGCATGTTGACGATTTTTAAACGGATTCAAAAGAATTAAGAGAATATTACAAAATATTCAAAATAATTCAAAGAATCCTAATAGTTTTAAAGAATTCAAACGATATCTTCTCAATTTTAAGTTGTTAATATTAATTTTAAGCAACACTTAATTTTTTATTTTAAATGTTTCGAAAAAATCAAAGCACCAAAACAGTGCCACAGATTGCAAAGAATTTTAAAGTTTAAACACAATTTAGACGAGTTCAAATGATTTATAACAATTTGAAGAACACAAAAGAATTTAAAGAATTCCAAAGAGTTTAAATTAATTTTATGTATTCAAAAGTATTCAAAGAATTTGAAAGAATTTAAATAATTCAAGAGACTTCAAAGAATTTATAAGAATTCAAAACAATTCAAATAATATAAAGACTTCAAAAGAATTCAAAAGAATTCAAAATTGTAAAGAATTAAAAAGAATTGAAAGAATCATAAAAAAATATTTTCTGTACTTTACTCCACACTTTAATTTTGGATTGAGTAAAAAGTGATCCTTCATTTGCAAATTAAAGACTTTTAAGCGTATCCAAAAGAATTTACAGAATTGAAAAGTATACCAAATATTTCAAAAAAATTTAAAAGATTTCACAAAATCCGAATGCATTCGAAAAATTCAAACGAAATCTTCCTAATTTTAAGTTTTTAATATTACGATAAGCAACTCTTAATTTTTGAATTCAAAAAATTCAACGCATGAGTAAATGTGACAGATTGTAACGAATTCAATAGAATGCAAACAGAAGACACACAGTATCAAACTAAATCAAAGGATTCTAATGAAGTAAAAAGATCTCAAAAAATTAAAAGAATTGAAATGACTTTTTAGTATTAGGTCGTTGCTTTTAATTTGAAGTAATAATATTTTCATTGAAAGAAATAACAAAAATTAAAGGATTCAACAAAATGTAAACAATTTTTTCAAAAGTGTAGATATTCAAAAGAATTCAAAGAATTAAAAAATCAAAAAATAGTTTAAATATGTTTAAGATTACAAAAGCGTTTAAAAGACATCAAACTTATTCAAAATAATTTAAAATAATTCAAAGAATTCAAGCTAAATCATTTGAATTTGTTAATCTTAATGTTATGTAATACTTAACTTTTTTAATTAAACAAATCGAACAAGTTAAAGTGTGAAAACAATTCAACAGATTACAAAAAATTCAAAAGTATTTAGAGAATTAAAAAGATTCGAAAAGTATTCTAAGAATTCAAAAGAGATCAAGGAATTTAATTAATTCCAAAGATTGTAATTAATTTTCGAATTTGAAAAATTCAAACAAATTGACAGGATTCAACAGAATGCATATAATTAAAAAAATTCGAAACAATCTAAATATACAAAAGAATTCAAAGAATTTAAAAGGGCTTGAAGAATTCAAAAGATTTCAAAGAATTCAATAGCTCAAAGAATTTAAACGAATTCTAAAGCATTCAAAAGATTATAAAAAAATTGACATGAATATTTAATTTGAGGTATTTGCTTTTAATTTTAAGTAATGTTACTTTTTTTGAATTAGAAATATAATAATTAAAAAGTATTGAAAGAATTTAAAAGGAATAAATAATCCAAAAGCATTTAAATAATGTAAATATTCGCGTTCTCATAAGTTGAGGTCAAAATTATTATTTTTGGTTTGGTGTTCCTACTCGAAAGCATAAAATTCAGTTCTTACAAGAAAATTTGTATCATCAGCCAAATCGCCGCTACTTTTTACTTTCCTTGCGTTTGAATATCACGAGTAACCATATTTTTAAAATAAAATATGCAATAAATAGGAAGTAAAAAAATAAGTAAATAAATGTTAAAAAATTTTTGTCGTGTGACATATTGGCGTTTCCTAAATAATTAGAAACAATTAAAAAAACTGAAACTAATTCATGTCATTAATTTTAATCATCAGTAATACCTTATCTTTGAAATATATGAGATCTAAAATAATTGAAAATTATTCAAAGAATTCAAGAGGTCAAAGAATTTAGAGACTTTAGAAGAAGCCAAAGAATCCAAAAGTATTCAAAGAAATTAAATAAATGTTTTAGTTTAGGTTTTTTCTTTTAATTTTAAGTTATACTTAATATTTCAATTAAAAAAATTAAATAATTCAAAGAATGTAAAAAAATGCAACGCAATGCAAAAAAATTAAAAAAGAATCAGAAGCAGTTTGGATATAAAAAAGAATTCAAGACAGTTTAAAGAATTAAAAAAAGTTTAAAGACTTTGAAAGAATTTTAAGAATTCAACGCCATTCAAAAGAATTTGTAAAATCCCGAAGTTTTAAAAGAATTCAAAAGAATTCAAAGAAATGCGAAGTTTCAAACGAATTGAAATAAATTCTTAACTTTCAGCCTTTCTTCGTTTTCGAATTTGATAAATTCAAAAGAAATGAAGAGAACGTGAGACATCCCAATAGAACTCAAAGAATTCAAAAGGTTTTAAAAAATCGAAAAGTATTAAAAAAAGACTTGAAAAATGCTTTTGAAAAAATTCAGAATTCAAAGAATCATTAAGAATTCAATGTATTCAAAATAGTTAAAAAATATATATATGTACTTAAAGAATCTAAAAGATTTCCAAACAGTTTAAAGATTGTAAAAAATATTCAAATAATTTTATGAATGCAGAAAAATTCAAAGAATTTAAAAAAAAAACCAATGTAATAGAAAGAATTCGAGATGATTAAGAGAATTTGAAACTATTTAAAGAATAAAATATAATTCAACAGATTTCAAAGAAGTCAAAAGAATGTCAAGAATGGCAAGTCTTTAAAATAATTTGGAGAATTCAGAGAATTTAAAAGTATTTAAAAAATATTAAATATTTAAAAACTAATCAAAGAATTCATGTAATGTCAAAGAATTTAGATGGTTACAAAGAATTCACGAATTTGATACCAATTACACTATCAGACAAAACCTGAGGTTTCATAAATTAGAAGGTGGCAGCACATGTTTGGGAACATTTTTGTATTTAGACATGTAGTCACATTACAAAATTTAAATTTCTATCGTCGTTACTGCCTCAGTCTGTACAAAACCGGAGGGGCGCTTCTCTTAGCAATCACAACTGCGAGGTGGCTCTCGCTTCTTATTCTGAAACTGCTTTCTCAATATTCAAATAAATTGAAATACAAGGCTTTGTGGTGAACATTGTGAATATTTAAATTAATATTTATCAATAATATTAAACTTGAATTCACCTGACAGACCTGTCCCATAATACCTATCATTAAAAAAAATTAGCACGATATTTTAATTTCCTTATTTTTAAATTGACGGAAAAAAATAACATGGGACGGTCGGTATTAAGGGTATGTGATACATTATGATGTCTCGTACTACCGTCCGTCCCATGTTATTTTTTCCGCTAATTTGAAAATAGGGAAATTAAAATATCGTGCTAATTTTTTTTTAATGATAGGTATTATTATGGGACAGGTCTGTCTGGTCAAATTTAAGTTCCTATATTATTGATAAATATTAATGTTTAATATTTAAAATGTTCACCACAACGCCTTGTATTCCAATTTATTTGAATATTGAGAAAGCAGCTTCAGAATAAGACGCGAGCGCCACCTTGCAGTTGTCGTTACAAGGAGAAGCGCCCTTCCGGTTTCGTACAGACTGAGCCGGTAACGACGATAGAATTTTAAATTTTGATATGTCACTACATGTCTTAATACAAAAATATTCCCAAACATGTGCTGCTACCTTCTAATTTATGAAACCACAGGTTTCTCTGATAGTGTAATTGGTAGCCTTTTCGATGATTCTTTGTAAACATCCGAATTATATGAAATCACTTTAATTCTTCGAAAAGTTTTTAAATAATTAATATTCTTGAAATACTTTTAAATTCTCCACATTCTTTTTAAAACTTGACCTTCTTGACATTCTTTTGACTTCTTTGAAATCCGTTGAATTATATTTTATTCTTTGAATAGTTTCGAATTCTCTGAATCATCTTGAATTCTTTTCATTATATTAGTTTTTTGGAAATTCTTTGAATTCTTCTACATTCATAAAATTATTTGAATATTTTTTATATTTTGAATGCATTGAATTCTATTTGATTCTTTGAATTCTTAATTTTTTAAAAAGTATTTTTCAAGTGTTTTTTGAACAATTTTAGATTGTTTAAAACCTTTTGAATTCTTTGAATTCTATCGGAATGGCTCACATTCTCTTCAACTCTTTTGAATTTTTGAAATTCGAAAATGAAGAAAGGCTCTAGGTTAAGAATTTATTTAAATTCTTTTGAATCTTCGCGTTTCTATAAATTCTTTAGAATTCTTTGGAAACCTCGGGATCTAAGAATTCTTTTCAATGCTTTTGAATTCTTTGAATTCTTTCAAAGTCATTAAACTTTTTTTATTCTTTGAACTCTATTGAATTCTTTTTTATATCCAAACTGCTTTTGATTCTTTTTAATTTTTGGATTGCGTTGCATTTTTTTGCACTCTTTGAATTTTTTAATTTTTCAAATGGAAACATCAAGTTTTTGGAGCTTTTTAAATTGTTTCTAATTGTTTAGGAAACGTCAATATGTCACACGTCTACAATTTTTTACCATTTTTTTACTTACTTTCTTTACTTCGTACTTATTTCACATTTTATAAAAAAAATATGGTTACTGATGATATTAAAAAGCAAGGAAAGTAAAAAGTAGCGGTGATTTGGCTGATGATTACAATTTTCTTGTAAAACCTCAACTTATAAGAACGCGAATATTTATATTGTTTAAATACTTTCAGATTATTTAATGATGACATGAGCAGCACATAGTAAAAATCCAGCCAATTAAGACAAGACATTAGCAGGACTTGCAAATATCCGGCAAATTATGCAAGACATGAGCAGTACTTAGTCAATATCTCGCCAAATAAAGCAAGACATGAGCAGTACTTAGTCAACATCCCGCCAATTAGGGCAAGACATGAGCAGGGTTTAATACATCTCCAGCCAATTAAGGCAAGATATGAGCAGGACTTAGTAAATATAAGGTCAATTAAGGCAAGGCATGAGCAGTACTTAGAAAATATTTGGTCAAATAAGGCATGATATGCGCAGGGCTTAGCAAATATCAGGCCAATTAAGGCATGGCATGAGCAGCACTTAGTAAATATCCAGCCAATTAAGACAAGACATATGCAGGGCTTAGTAAATATCCAGCAAATTAAGGCAAGATGTGTGCAGTACTTAGTGAATATCCGGCTAATTGAGGCAAGACATGTGCAGAGCTTAGTAAATATCCGGCAAATTTAGGGAAGAAATGAGCAGCACTTAGGCATTATCCCGCAAATTAAGGCAAGACATTAGCAGGACTTAGTATATATCCACCTAATTAAAACAAGACTTGTGAAGGACTCAGTTAACATACCGCATATTTAGGCAAGACGTGAGCACGGCATAATAAATATTCGGCCAATTAAGGCACGACATGTGCAGGTCTTAGTAAATATCCATGAAACTAAGGCAAGGGATGTGCAGGGCCTTGTAAATACCCTGCCATTTAAGGCAAGGCATCTGCAGCACTTAGTAAATATCTGCCCAATTAAGACAAGAAATTAGCAGGACTTTGCAAATATCCGGCCAAATTAACGGAATAAATGTGAAGGGATAATAAATATCCGGCTAATTAAAGCAAGACATGAACAGAGCATAGTAAATATCCGGCTAATTAAGACAAAACTAAGCAGAAATTAGCAAATATCCGGCCAATTAAGGCGAGACATGAGCAGTACTTAACAAATATTCGGCTAATTAAGGCAAGGTATGAGCAGCGCATACTAAAAATCCGGCTAATCAAGACAATACATTAGCAGGACTAAGCAAATATCCGGCCAATTAAGGAAAGGCATGAGAAATAATTAGTCAATATCCCGCCAATTAAGGCAAGACATGAGCAGTACTTAGTAAACATCTGGCCAATTAAAAGAAGATATGTGCAGGGCTTAGCAATTATAAGGCCAATTAAGGCAAGGCTAAAGCAGCACTTAGTAAATATCCGGGCAACAAAGACAAGACATATGCAGGGCTCCGTTAATATCCCGCCAATTCAGGCAAGGCATGTGCACGTGATAGTAAATATCCAGCGAACTAAGGCAAGGCATGTGCTGCGCTTAGTTAATATACGGCGAAATAAGACAAGCTTTGAGCAAGACTTAGTAAATATCTGGACATTTAAGGCAAGGCATGTAAAGGGGCTTAGTCCTTATCCCGCATATTAAAGCAATACATAAGCAGTACTTAGTAAATATCTGGCTATTTACGGCAAGACATGTGCAGGGCTTATTAAATATCTAGAGAATTAAGGCAAAACATAAGCTGGTCTTAGCAAATGTCAAGCCAAATCAGGCAAAACATAAGCAGGACTCAGCAAATATCTCGCCCATTAAGTCAAGACATGAGCAAGACTTAGTGAATAGTCAGCCAATTAAGGCAAGACATAAGCAAGACTTAGTAAATAGCCAGCCAATTAAGGCAATACATGTGCTGGGCTTAGTAAATATCCAGCCATTTAAGGCAAGACATTAGCACGACTTAGTATATATTCACCTAATTAAGGCAAGCTTTGCGCAGAACTTAGTATACAACCCGCATATTTAGGCAAGACATGAGCCGGACTAAGTAAATATCCCGACAATTAAGGCAAGACATGAGCAGGATTTAGCAAATATCCGGTTAATTAAGGCAAGGCATTAGCAGTAATAAGTCAATATCCGACAAATTAAGGCAAGACATGTGCAGGGCTTCGTAAATATCTAGAAAATTAAGGCAAGACATGTACAGAACTAAGTGAATGTCCAGCGAATTAAGGCAAGACATTAACATGATTTAGTAAATATCCGACCAATTACGGCAGGACATGAGCATTACCGTGTCAATATCCCGCCAATTAAGGTAGTCATGTGAAGGACTTAGTAATTATCCGGCCCACAAGAGCAACACATGCACAGAACTTCGTAAATATCAGGACAATTAAGGAAAGAAATGTGCAGGACTTAGCTAATATGCGGCCAATAAAGACAAGACATTAGCAGTGCACAGTAAATATATGGCCAATTAAGACAAGAAATTAGCAGGAGTTGGCAAATATCAGGCCAAATTAACGCAATACATGTGCAAGGATAATAAATATCCGGCGAAATAAGGCAAGATATATTCAGTACTTGGTCAATATCCCGCCAATTAAGGCAAGGCATGAGCAGTACTTAGTAAACATCTGGCCAATTAAGGCAAGATATGTGTAGGGCTTAGCAAATATTAGGCCAATTAAGGCAAGGCATGAGCAGCACTTAGTAAATATCCGGCCAATTAAGACAAGCCATATTAAGAGCTTAGTTAATGTCAGGAAAATTAAGGCCAGACATGTGCAGAACTTAGTAAATATACGGGTAATTATGGCAAGACATGTACAGGACTGAGTAAATATCCAGCCAATGAAGCCAAGACATGAGCAGCACTGAATCAATATACCGCCAATTAAGGCAAGACATTAGCAGGACTTCGTATATATCCACCTAATTAAGGCAAGGTTTGGACAGGACTTAGTAAACATCCCGCATATTTAGGCAAGACATAAGCCGGACTTTGTAAATATCCCGACAATTAAGGCAAGACATGAGCAGGATTTAGCAAATATCCGGCTAATTAAGGCAAGGCATGAGCAGTACTAAGACAATATCCCGCAAATTAAGGCAATATATGTGCTGGGCTTAGTGAATACCCGGCGAATTAGAGCTAGACTTGAGCAGGACTTAGTAAATATCCGGCCAAATAAGGCAATTCATGTGCAGGGCTCAGTAAATACCCGGCCATTTAAGGCAAGGCATTAGCAGGACTTAGCAAATATCTGGCCAATTGAGGGACGACATGAGCAGTATTTAGCAAATACCTGACAAATTAAGGCTGGACATGAGCAGTGCTCAGTCAATATGCCGCAAATTAAGGCAGACATGTGCAGGACTTAGCAAATATCACGTCAATTCAGACAAGACATGTCAAAGTCTCAGTAAATATCTAGCCAATGAAGGAGATATATAAGCAATACTTAGTAAATATCCGGCTAATTAAGGCAATACATGTGCATGGCTTAGTAAATATCCGGCCCATTAATGCAAGGTGTGAGCAGAGCTTAGTAAATATCCAGCCAATGAAGGAAAGACATGAGCAGTACTTAGTCAATATCCCGCGAATGAAGGCAAGACATGTGCATGGCTTAATAAATATCCAGCGAATTAAGGAAAGATATAAGCAGCACTTATTAAATATACAGCCTATTTGGGATAAACATTAGCAGGACTTAGCAAATATCCGGCCACTGAAGGCACGACATGAGAAATACTTATTCAATATCCTGCCAGTTAAGGCAAGATATAAGCAGGACTTAGTAAATATCCGGCCAATTGAGAAAAGACATGAGCACAACTTAGTAATTATCCAGCCATTAATGGCAAGTGTTTGGCATGACTAACGAATATTCAAAAAATTAAGGCAAGACATGAGCAGACCTTAGTCAATATTCCGCCAATTAAGGCAAGGCATAAGCAGTACTTAGTCAATATCCCGCCAATGAAGGCAAGACACAAGCAGGTCGTGGTATATATCTAGGCAAATTAAGGCAAGTACTTAGTAAATATCCGGCCTACTTATACAAAACTTTAGCGGGAATTAACAAATATTCGCCCCATTAAGGAAAGACATGAGCAGAAGTTAGTAAATATCCGCTCAATTAAGGAAATACATTTGCAGTACATAGTAAATATCTGGCCTATTAAGGCGAGACGTGTACAGGACTTAGATAATATGAGGTTACTTAAGGCAAGACATGAGCAGAACTAAGTCAATATCCCGCCATTTAAGGCAAGACGTTAGCAGGATTTAGTATATATCCAGCCAATTAAGGCAAGACTTAAGCAGGTCTTATTAAATGTACAGACAACTAAGGCAAGACACGTGCAAGACATAGTAAATATCCAGCTAATTATGGCAAGACATGTGCATAGCTTCGTAAATATCCGGCCAATTATGGCAAGTCATTGGCAGGTTTAACAAATATCCGACAAATTAAGGCAGAACATGTGCAGGATTTAGTCAATATCCCGCCAATTAAGGCAAGACATGTGCAGGACTTAGTAAATATCCGGCGAATTAAGGCAAAACATGAGCAGTACTTAATAAATATCGGGCCAATTGAGGCAAAACATATGCAGGGCTTAGCTAATATCCAGCCAATTGAGGCAAGATATGGGCAGGGCTTAGTAAATATCCATCAAATCAAGGCAAGGCATGTAAGGGAATTAGTAAATATCTAGCTAAGTAAGGCAAGACATGAACAAGAATAAATAAATGTCTAACTAATTAAGGCAATACATGCGCAATGCTTAGTATATATCCGGCGTGTCCAAGGATAGACTTTAGCACCGTTGTCGATTGGCACCGGTAATTCAAGCAATATTAAATTTTTTTTTCGTTAAGCGTGACGGTTCTTCTACTTCCAAAAGGTTTGCGTGGATGCTATTTTCTTTATTTTTAAATATGTTGTTAGGGATGTCCAAAGACACATTTTAGGACCAGTGTCGATGGGCACCGGTAATTTGAGCAATTTACAAGAATATTTTTTCGTTAAATGTGACGATTTTTCTAGTCCCAAATATTTTCCGGGGCTGCGATTTTCTTTATCTTTGGATATGATTTTAGGGGTGTCCAATGACACATTCTTGGACCGGTGTCAATGGGCAACGGTAATTTGAGCACTCTCAGCGATTTTTTTCGTTAGGCAAACGGTTTTTCTACCCCCAAAGTTTTCCATGGCTGCGATTTTCATTATTTTATGATATGTTTTTAGGGGTGTCCAAAGACACCTTTCAGGAACGGTGTCGATGGGCACCGGTAATTCAGACAATTTTCACGAATTTTTTTTGTTAAGGGTGACGGTTTTTCTATCCCTAAAAGTTTTGCTCTCCTGTGATTTTCTTTAATTTTGAATACGTTGTTAGAAGTGTCCAAAGATACACTATAGGACCAGCGTCGTTGAGCACCAGTAATTTGGGCGATTTTATTGATTTTTGTTCGTCAAGGGTGAAGGTTTTTCTACACCCAAAGTTTTGAGTGCCTGCGATTTTGTTTCTTTTCGGATATGTCGTTAGGGGTGTCCAAAACACATGTTAGGACCGGTGTCGATGGGCACCGGTAATTTGAACATTTTTGGCGATGTTTTTTCGTTATGGGAGACAGCTTTTCTAACCCCAAAGTTTTCCGAGGCTGCGATTTTCCTTATTTTAAATATGTTATTAGGGGTGTCCAACGACACCTTTTAGGAACGGATTCGTTGGGCCACGGTAATTCAGGCAATTTACACGAATTTTTTTTCGTTAAGTGTCACGATTTTTCTACCCCCAAAAGTTTTCCGTGCCTGCGATTTTCTTTCTTTTTGGAGATGTTGTTAGGGGTGTCCAAGCATACACTTTAGGACTCTTCTCGATGAGCACCCCTATTTCAGGCAATTTTCACGAATTTTTTCTTTAAGGGTGACGGTTTGGCTTCCCCTAAAAGTTTTCTGTTGCTGCGATTTTCTTTATTCTTGGATATGTTGTTAGAGGTGTCCAAAGATACGCTTTAGAACCCGTATGGATTTGCACGAATTTTTTTTCGTTAATGGTGAAGGTTTTTCTCCTCCAAAAGTTTTCCGTTGCTGCGATTTTCTTTACTTTTGGATAGGTTGTTAGGGGTTCCCCAAGACACATTTTAGGACCGGTGTTGATAGGCACAGGTAATTCAGGCAATTTTCCGAATTTTTTTTTCGTTATTGGTGAAGATTTTTCTCCCCGAAAAGTTTTCCGTATCTGCGATTTTATTTATTTTTTAATATATTGTTAAGGGTGTCCGAAGACACAATTTAAGACTGGTGTCGATTGGCACCTGTATTTCAGGCAATTTTTACGTTATTTTCGTAAATAGAGACGGCTTTTCTACCCTCAACAATTTTCCGTGGCTGCAATTTTTTTAAGTTTTGCATATGTTGTTAGGGTTATCAAAAGATACGCGTTAGGACCGGTATAGATAAGCACTGTTAATTTGAGCAATTGTCACCATTTTTTCCGATAAAGGTGACGGTTTTTCTACCCCAAAATTTTTCCGTGGCTGCGATTTTCTTTACTTTTAAACATGCTGTTAGGGGAGCCCAAGGACACATTTTAAGACAGGTATCAATGGGCACCGGTAATTCAGGCAATTTTTAATGATTTTTTCGTTAAGGGTGACGGTTTTTCTACCCCCAAAAGTTTTCTGTTTCTGTGATTTTCTTTATTTTTGGATATGTTGTTAGGGGTTTCCAAAGACACCTTCTGGACCCGTCTCGATGAGCACCGGAAATTTGAGCAATTTCAACGACTTTTTTTGTTAAGCGTGACGGTTTTTCTACCCCCAAATCTTTTGAGGAACTGCGATTTTCTTTTTCTTTGGATATGTTGTTAGGGGCTTAGGGGTTAGGGTTAGAGTTAGGGTTAGTTAGGGTTAGTTAGGGGTTAGAGTTGTTTTCGGACCTTTGTCTATTGTCACCGGTATCTCAGGCAATTTTCACGAACTTTTTCTTTAAGGGTCACGGTTGTGCTACCCCTAAACGTTTTCCGTGGCTGCGATTTTCTGTGTTTTTGGATATGTTGTTAGGGGTGTCCAAAGACACCTTTTAGAACCCGTATCGAAGGGCAGTGGTAATTTGAGCAATTTTAAGGACATTTTTTTCGTATAAAATGACACTTTTTCTACCCCTAAAAGTTTTTCGTGTTTGTGATATTCTTTATTTGTGGCTATGTTGTTAGGGGTGTACGAAGATACGTTTTAGGACCGGTGTCGATGCGTACCGGTAATTCAGTCAATTTTTAGGAATTATTTTTCGATAAGGATGACGGTATTTCTACCCCCAAAAGTTTTGCGGGGCTGCGATTTTCTTTATTCTTCGGTACTTTGTTAGCGGTGTCCAAGGGCACTCTTTACGACCGGAGTCGATAAGGACTGGAACTTCAGGCAATTTTAACGACTTTTTTTGTTAATTTTAATGGGTTTTCTACCCCCAAATGTTTTTCATTGCTGTAATTTTCTTTATTTTTGGGTATGTTGTGACGGTTGTTTGAATACACATTTAAGTACCGGTGTCGATGGGCACCCGTGATTCAGGCAATTTTGGAAGTTTTCTTTTCGTTAAGGGTGACGGTTTTTCTACCACCAAAAGTGTTTCATTTCTGTGATATTCTTTATTTTTGGGTATGTTGTGAGGGGTGTCCAAATACACGTTTTAGGACAGGTGTCGATGGGCATCCGTAATTCAGGTGATTTTCACCAATCTTTTCTTTAAGGGTGACGGTTTTGCTAGCCCTAAAAGTTTTCCGTGGCTGCGATTTTCTTTGTTTTCGGATATTTTGTTAAGGGTGTCCAAGGACATGCTTTAAGACAGTTTTGATGGGCACTGGTAATTCAGGCAATTTTCACGAATTTGTTTTCATTAATGGTGAAGGTTTTTCTCCCCCAAAAGTTTTCCGTTGCTGCGATTTTCTTTATTTTCATACACGTTGTTAGGGGTGTCCAAAGACACCTTTTATGACCCGTATCGAAGGGCAGGGGTAATTTGAGCAATTTTAACGATTTTTTCGATAAGGGTGACGGTTTTCCTACCCCACAAAGTTTTCCGCTTCTGTGATTTTCTTTATTTTTGGATATGTTGTCAGGCGTGTCCAAAGACACCTTTCAGGACACGTATCGATGGGCACTGGTAATTTGAGCGATTTAAAATATTCTTCTTTGTTAAGTTTAACGGGTATTCTACCCGTAAAAGTTTTCCATTGCTGTGATTTTCTTTGTTTTTGGATATGTTGTGAGGGCTGTTCAAATACGCATTTAAGGACTGGTGTCGATGGGTACCCGTAATTTAGGCAATTTTCACAAATTATTTCTTTAAGAGTGACAGTTTTGCTGCCCCTAAAAGTTTTCCGTGCCTGCGATTTTCTTTGTTTTTGGATATTTTGTTAGGGATGTCCAAGGATATGCATTAAGACCAGTTTCGATAGGCACTGGTAATTCAGGCAATTTTCACGAAATTTTTTTCGTCATTGGTGAAAGTTTTTCTCCCCCAAAAGTTTTCCGTTGTTGCGATTTTCTTTATTTTTGGATACGTTGTTAGGGGTGTCCAAAGACACACTTTGGGACTGGTGTCGATTAGCACCTGTATTTCAAGCAATTTTAACGTTTTTTTGGTAATGTAGACGGTTCTCATACTTCTAAAAAAGTATTCCGTTTCTGTGATTTTCTTTGTTTGAATATTTTGTTAGTGGTGACCAAAGACACGATTTAGGTCTGGTGTCCATGGGCACCTGTACGATATTCTTTATTTTTGGATATGTTCATAGGGGTATCCAAGGATGCATTTTAGGACCGGTGTCGATGCGCACCGGTAATTCAGGCCATTTTCAATGATTTTTTCTCGTTAAGGGTGACGATTTTTCTACCACCAAATGTGTTTCATTCCTGTGATTTTCTTTATTTTTGGATATGTTGTGAGGGCTGTCCAAATACACACTTTAGAACAGGTGTCGATGGGCACCCGAAATTCAGGCAATTATCACGAATTTTTTCTTTAAGGGTGACGGTTTTGCTACACCTAAAAGTTTTCGGTGGGGTGCCATTTTCTTTATTTACGGATATGTTGTTAGAGGTGTGCGAAGACACATTTTAGGACCGGTGCCGATGATCACCTGTAATTCAGGAAATTTTCACAAATTTTTTCTTTGAGGATGACGGTTTTTCTACCCCCAAAAGTTTTCCATTGCTGTGATTTTTTTTGTTTTTGGTTATGTTGTGAGGGCAGTTCAAATACACACTCAAGGACTGGTGTCGATGCGCACCAGTAATTCAGGCAATTTTGACGAATTTTTTCTTTAAGGGTGACGGTTTTTCCACCCCTAAACGTTTTCCGTGTCTGCGATATTCTTTATTTTTGGATATGTTTTTAGGGGTGTCAAGAAACACACTTCAGAACCGGTGACAATGGGCACCGGTAATTCAGGAAATTTTCAACGATTTTATTTTCGTTAAGGGTGACGATTTTTTTACCGCCCAAAAGTTTTCCGTGGCTGCGATTTCCTTTATCTTTATATATGTTGTTAAGGGTGTCAAAAGATACACTTTAGGAGCGGTGAAAATGGGCACCGGTAATTCATGCAATTTTGAAGAATTTTTTTTCGTTAATAGTGACTGTTTGCTACCCCAAAAGTTTTCCGTGGCTGCGATTTTCTTTATTTTTGGATATGTTGCTAAGGGTGCCCGAAGACACACTTTAGGACCGGTGTCGATGGGCACCCGTAATTCAGGCAATTTTTGTTTTTGAGGGTGAACTGTTTGATACTCCTAAAAGTATTCCGTGGCTGCGATTTTCGTTATTTTTGGATATTTTGTTAGGGGTGTCACAAGACACACTTCAGGACCGGTATAGATGGGCACCGATAATTTGTGCAATTCTACCCATTTTTTTAGTTAAGCAAGATGATGCTTCTACCCCAGAAGTTTTACGTGGCTGCGATTTTTTTTATCTATGGATATGTTGTTATGGGTGTCAAAAGAAACACTTAAAGAGAGGTGACAATGGGCACCGTTAATTCAGGCAATTTTTCACGATTTTATTTTCGTTAAGGGTGACGGTAGTGTTACCCCCAAAAGTTTTCCGTGGCTGCGATATTCTTTATTTTAGAATATGTTGTTAGAAGTGTCCAAGGATACACTTTAAGACCGATTCCGATGGGCACCGGTAATTCAGACAATTTTCACGAATTTTTTTTCGTTTATGGTGACGGTTTTTCTACCCCCAAATGTTTACCGTTTCTCTGATTTTCTTTATTTTTGGATATGTTATTAGGGGTGTCCAAAGACACCTTTTAGGACCCGTATCGATAGGCACCGGTAATTTGTGCAATTCTCCCATTTTTTTTTGTTAAGGAAGATGGTTTTTCTACCACCAAAAGTTTTCCGTGGCTGCGATTTTCTTTAAATTTGGATATGTTTTAAGGTGTCACAAACACACTTTTAGGACCAGTATAGATGAGCAACGGTAACTTGTGCAATTTTAACCTTTTTATTTCGTTACGGGTGAAGTTTTTTCTACCCTAAAAATTTTACGTGGCTGCGCTTTTTTTATCTATGGATATGTTGTTATGGGTGTCAAAAGAAACACTTAAAGAGAGGTGACAATGGGCACCGTTAATTCAGGCAATTGTTAACGATTTTATTTTCGTTGAGGGTGACGGCAGTTCTACCGCCAAAAGTTTTCCGTGGCTGCGATATTCTTTATTTTAGAATATGTTGTTAGAAGTATCCAAGGACACACTTTAAGACCAACTTCGATGGGCACCGGTAATTCAGACAATTTTCATGAATTTTTTTTCGTTTATGGTGACGGTTTTTCTACCCCCAAATGTTTTCCGTGTCTGTGATATTCTTTATTTTCGGCTATGTTGTTATAGGTGTGCGAAGACACATTTTAGGACCGGTGACGATGCGCACCGGTAATTCAGGCAATATTTAGGATTTTTTTCTTTAAGGATGACGGTTTTTCTACCCACAAAATTTTTTCGGGGCTGCGATTTTCTTTATTTTTGCATATGTTGTTAAGGATATCCAAAGACACACTTTAGGACCGGTTTCGATGGGCACCGGTAATTCAGGCAATTTTTAACGATTTTATTTTCGTTAAGGGTGACGGGTTTTCTACCACCGAAAGTTTTCCGTGGATACGATTTTCTGTATCAATGCATATGTTGTTAGGGATGTCAAAAGAAACATTTGAAGAGCGGTGACGATGAGCACCGGTAATTCAGGAAATTTTTAACCATTTTTTTCGTTAAGGCTGACGTTCTTTCTACCCTAAAAGTTTTCCGTGGGTGCGATTTTCTTTATTTTTGAATATGTTGTTAGGGGTGCCCAAAGACAGACTATAGGACTGGTGTCAATGGGCAACGGTAATTCAGGCAATTTTAAATGATTTTTTCGTTAAGGGTGATGATTTTTCTATCCACAAAAGTATTCCGATTCTGCATTTTTCTTTGTATTTGGATATTTTTTTAGGGGTGTCGCAAGACCCGATTTAGGTGTGTTTTCGATGGGCAGAATCTGTATTTGAGGCGATTTTAACCACTTTTTTCGTTAAGGGTGACGGTTTTTCTAACCCCAAAAGTTTTGCGTGGCTGCGATTTTCTCTATTTTTGGATATGTTTTTAGGGGTGTCAAAAGCCACATTTTAGGATCGATGACAATGGGCACCGGTAATTTAGGTGATTTTTAACGTTGTATTTTTGTTAAGGGTGATGGTTTTTCTACCTCCAAAAGTTTTCCGTGACTGCGATGTTCTTTATTTTAGGATATGTTGTTAGAAGTGTCCAAGGAAACGCTTTTAGACCAGTTTCGATGGGAACCGGTAATTCAGACAATTGTCACAAATTTTTTTTCGTTAATGGTGATGGTTTTTCTCCCCCAAAAGTTTTCCGTTGCTGCGATTCTCTTTATTTTTCGATATGTAGTTAGGGTGTCACAAATACACTTTAGGACCGGTATAGATGCGCAACGGTAATTTGTGCAATTTTAACCATTTTTTCGGTAAGGGTGACTCTTCTTCTACCCTAAAAGTTTTCCGTGGCTGCGATTTTCTTTATTTTTGAATATGTTGTTCAGGGTGTCCAAAGATACACTTTAGGACCATTGTCGATGGGCACCGGTAATTCAGGCGATTTTAACGGTTTTTTTCCGTTAAGGGTGACGGTTTTTCTACCCCCAGATGTTTTGCGTGTTTGCGATTTTCTTTAGTTTTGGATATGTTGTTAAGGGTGTCTAAAGACAAGCTTTAAGAAAAGTTTTGATGGGCACCGGTAAATCAAGCAATTTTTACCAATTTTTTTTCGTTAATGGTGACGGTTTCTTCCCCCAAAAATTTTCTGTTGCTGCGATTCTCTTTATATTTGGATATGTTGTCAGGATGTCACAAATAAACTTTTAGGACCGGTATAGATTGGCAACGGTAATTTGTGCAATATTAACAATTTGTTTCGTTAAGAGTGACGTTTTTTCTACCCCAAAAGTTTTGCGAGGCTGCGATTTTCTTTATCTATAGATATGTTGTTAGGGGTGTCAAAAGAAATACTTAAGGAGCGGTGACAATGGGCACCGGTAATTCAGGCAATTTTTAATGATTTTATTTTCGTTAAGGGTGACGGTTTTTCTACCCCCAAAAGTTTTCCGTGGCTGCGATTTTCTTTATTTTTGGATATGTTGTTAGGAGTGTCGCAAGGTACACTTTAGGACCGGTATAGGTGGGCACCGGTAATTTGTGCAATTTTAACCCTTTTTGTTAAGGGTGACGGCTTTTTCTACCCCAAAAGTTTTCCATGGCGGTGATTTTCTTTATCTTTGGATATATTGTTTGGGGTGTCAAAAGAAACACATTAGGAGCGGTGACAATGGGCACCGGTAATTTACGCAATTTTTAACAATTTTATTTTCGTTAAGGGTAGCGGTTTTTCTACCCCCACAAGTTTTCCGTGACTGCGATATTCTTCGTTTTTGGATATGTTGTTAGGAGTGTCCAAAAACAAGCTTTAAGACAGTTTTGATACGCACTGGTAACTCAAGCAATTTTCACGATTTTTTTTCGTTAATGGTGACGATTTTTCTACCCCAAAAGTTTCGCGTGGCTTCGATTTTCTTTATTTTTGGATATGTTTTTAAGGGTGTCCTAAGACACAATTTAAGACCGGTTTCGACGAGCACTGGTAATTCAGGGAATTTTCAAAGATTTTATTTTCTTTAAGTGGGACGGTTTTTCTACCCCCAAAGGTTTTCCGTGGCTGCGAGTTTCTTTGTTTTTGGTTCTGTTGTTAAGGGTATCCAAAGACAAACTTTAGGACCGGAGTTAATGGGCACCGGTAATTCTGACAATTTTCACGAATTTTTTTTCATTAATGGTGACGGTTTTTCTCCACCAAAAGTTTTCTGTTGCTGCTATTTTCTTTATTTTTGGATATGTTGTTAGGGGTGTCACAAATAAACTTAGGACCGGTGGAGATGGGCACCGGTAATTTGTGGTAATTGTTTTCTTTAAGGGTGACGATTTTTTTAACTCCAAAAATTTTCTGTGGCTGCGATTTTCTTTATTTTTGGAGCAAAAACTAGAGAAGCAGGAAGAAGATAATAATAAGAAGGTAGAGGAGATGCGAGGTAGGATGAAGAAACTTAAAAGCTCGAACGAGGATTGTGGTGGAATCGAGAGTGGAAATAAGGGGATGGAAAGGCTGAGAAAAATAGAACAAAGAATAGAAAGGAAAGAGAGGAAAGAAAGAAAATTAAACATTTTGATAAATAATATAAAATTAGAGAGGATACCAGGTATAGATGAGATTCCAAATGAAGTATGGAAATATGGAGGGGAGGAACTAGAGGAATGGGCATGGATAATGTGTAATAGAGTATGGAGAGGAGAGGGCTGACCAGAGTTGTGGAGAGAAGGAGTAGTTATACCAATAGTAAATATAGGCAAGAGAGAGAAGGTTAAAGATTATAATGGGGTTAGGTTGATGCCAATACTGTATAAAGTATATGTAACTGTTTTGTCGGAGAGATGGAAGATATAAATTAAAGAAAAAAAGATCGAGTCACCGAATCAGACAGTGTTTATAAAAGGAAGGGGGATAATGGACAAGATATATGTTCTGAACTATTTAGTAAATAAGAGAATTAAAAGGGAAAAGGGGGCAATGATAGCAATGTTCGTGGAATTAAAGGCGGCGTTTGACTCATTAAACCAAGGAGAAATAGAAAAAGTTATGATAAAAAAGGGGATTAAAGATGGATTAATAAAGAGAGTATCAGACATTTTTGGAGAGACAAAAACCGGGGTAAAGGTAGGAAAGCAAGTAGGAGATAGTTTCTGGTTGGTGAAAGGTGTGAGAGAAGGATGTCCTCTGAGCCCATCTTTATTTAATTTATTAATCTCAGGCTTGGAAAAAGAAATGAGGAGAAAGGGTTGGGGAGGAATTAGGATAGGGAAGGAAAAGATATGATGGCAGAGGATGAAGAAGGGATGGCGGGATTAATTACAGAATTAGAGAAATCCTTAGGAGGGAAAAAGCTGAATGTGAATGTAGAGAAGACAAAGATGATCAGGTTTAGAAAAGGAGGGGGAAGGAAGAAAGAATGGACAGGAAGATGGAAAGGAATAAAGTCAGAAGAAGTCACAGCGTATAATTATTTGGGATATACCTTGCAAACGAATCGAGATCATACAGCTCATATAAGAGAAAGGATAAAAAAAAGCAGCAGGAGTAAGGAAACAGATATGGGGAATAGGAAAAAGAAGGTTAAAAAAATTGGAGAAGGATATTATGGTTATTTGATACGCTGGTATGGCCGGTATAAGGTTATGGAGCAGAGATATGGGGATGGAAAGAAAGGAAAGATATTGAGAGTTTGCAAGAAAGGTATATAAGGTGGACACTAGGGGCAGACTGGAGGATGCCAGGATATATGGTGAGAGAAGAAGCGCAAAGGGATAAGTTAAGTATTAGAGCGGGAAAGAGGGCATAGAAATTTGAGACGAAGCTGAGGTAGGGAAAGGGAGGGGAGTTGGCGAGAAAGTGTATGATGGAGGTGGAAAAGAGGAGAGGTTGGTCGATCGAATTAACGAGATGGGAAGAAAAAACAGGGAGTTCTTTAATGATAGAGAAATAGAAGACGGGACTGAAGTAAACTATGAAGAATTGGAGGAAAGGGAGAGGGAAAGACAATTAATAGAAAGATTAGGGGCGATTGAGGAATCAAAATACAATACATGGTATAAGATGATAAAAAAGGAAGGGGTGCCAAAGTATTTAGAAAAGGGTTGGGGAGAGAGAAGGTGGACCAGAATAGCAAGATTTAGATTGGGAAACAAGGTAAGGGAGGGGATGTACGGGAAAAAGAAGAGAACAGACAGTGTAGAATTTGTGAATGGGATGAAGGAGTTGAAGGGGGCTAGAGGAGCGCATGAGAGAGAATGAAAGAATGCACGTAAAAAAAGGTGAATGGAGGTATAAAAAAGTGAAAGAAAAAGGAAACGGAAGTCGCTCGCTTGCACTCTCGCTTTCGTTCGATCGCTCACTCGTTTGCTAATAAGTCCTAAATTGCGCAATCGCAGGAAATAGAAATAAGAAACTAGATATAAGACTTTATGTAAATAGTTGTAAATAATTGTATATACGGAAGAGATAAGATTGTAAAAAAATATAGATATAAACGGAGAGATGGTAAGGAATGAAAGTCATGTAAACCCTTAGGGGACACATTATGAATATAGAACAACTATATATGATATTATAATTATAATATTATTATCTCGACAGATATTAATATTAACATTAATATTGATTATCTGTAAATGATTGTGCTAGAATTTTGAGCATTTGAAGTTGAATATATCTGTTAAACCAAAAAAATGTAAATGGCCTTTCAAAATTAGAAAATTTATTTATGAGAATCATTTGAAATAAAACAATAGCAAATTATAAGTACTAACAAGTACAAAATTTTGTATTAACACTTTTTAAAATTGCTAGCAATTTTAAATCTTAAAAATCGAAGTCCCAAGTAGTCCTAAAAAAATATTATATAACCAAATTCTAGGAAGCTATAGTTTGTAATTGTTTAATTCCAAATGATTCTCATAAACAAATTTTATAATTTCGAAAGTCCAGAGGCTATTTAAACTTTTTTGGTTAAATAGATAAATCAAACGCTTAAAAACTCCAGCACAATCATTTACAGCTAATTAATATTAATATTAATAAAATTATAATATAGAATAAAATAGAGATATAGAGGAGTTAGATAGCCCAAGGACAAGAGAAACTGTAATATAGAGCCAGAAATATGTCATGATTTAATGATTTCATTATTATCTATTCAGGAAAAATTCTAAGAGAGAAAATATGTAGCTTCGTTTTATTGGAAAATTTAAGTGAGCAAAAGAATCTTTTAAAAACTTGTAAAAGTATACAATGAAGACAATAAATTCTATTCTATTCTGTATATAATCATAATATCACATAATTTATTTTCATTATGCACAATAATATACACAATATAAAGTGTACAATTAATGACCACAATATAATAGCCAACAAAATACGGATCACGGTACTAATATTCTGATATTGCATATATATTGATTTCAAATTATTTATGTCTTACGGTCCAATCGTAAATCGAAAAAATAAATATGAGTCAAAAAAACATGTTCTTCGAAACTCAGATATTTATTTAATAGAAAAAACTCCTTTTGAAACTTCCTGACGTTTCGGTACACATGCGTACCTTTTTGAAAGGTTCTTAACCTAAATAATTATATTAAAGATTAGTAATTTTAGTCTGAACAAATATGATAGATAATTACGTAGATTTAAATACATTGTTACCTGAGTTTATGATGGTTTAAAATAGTCAAACAGATCAATTTTCAGTCAAAAAAGTAACATTTAAGGCCATTGTTTTTAGAAAATTAATTACAATTTAGTTATATTTAGAAGTCTCAAAAAATTTCGAGACTTCAATCGATTAGAACTACATTTTTTAAAATTGTACGAGAAAACAAAATTGGCGTAGGTTAGGACGGACGAACAGAAATTGACAGTTTCAGAAATACATGAATAATACGTAATGAACGATGATGTAATAGGCAAGTTTCCATTGAAAACCACTGATGTGGAAGCGCGTAATTGAGTTTAAATTTGAAATAAGAAATTAAAAAAATATGTATATGTACACATCCATACATATGCATAAATATATACACACATATAGCATACATACATATACACATATATACATATAGAGATGATTAATATTAAAAACATTATTTTAT
>NC_046661.1:17754955-17758516 GCF_010883055.1 Belonocnema kinseyi | reverse complement strand
TAAGGGCATGTGACACAGCTAAATACCTATATTACCGACCTTATTTTATCAGTTTATTGAATGTTTTTTGAACCTAAGAACTTTTTTTGTAAATAAAATATCGAGCTGAAACTTTGAAAAATGTATTAGAGTACAATAAAGTACGTTTAGGTACTGCATTTTCGAAGGAACTTCACTGAAAATTATTTCATCTTTTTTCTGAACCTTGACATGTTTTGAACGTTCGAACTTTTTTTATACATAAAATATCGGTCTCAAACTTTAAAAAATGCAAGAGCTGAAAGAAAACGACGTTCAAGTACAAAGCTTGATACTAAGATATGTAAAAAAAAATATTTCAACTATCAATCACATCGGCATCAGCTGGTAACGTTGTACACGAAAATACGAAACCTGGCGGCCACTAGACGAGGCTCTAGAGGGTTCGTGTTTTCGTGTACAACGTTACCGGCTGATGTCGATGGAATTGATAGTTGAAATTTTTTTTTCATTTCTTTAAATTTTGACGTATATGTAATAATTGAACATTTATTATTATTAGACAAAATTTGAGTAGTTTTAAGAGGTATTTAGAAGTTTAAAAACGTTTCAAAATTAATTTTTAACTTTAAATGATTCAATTTAAAACAAAATGTAGATTTTTGCCGATTAAACAAAAAATTTCGAAGCTTTTTAAGAATTTTCAAAGGCTTTGAAAGAATAAAAACATTTTAAAAACTATTTAAAATCAAAATAATTTAACTTATAATTAAAGAAGTATTCCTTTGTAAAAAAATTTAATTTTTCAATTTTTAACATTTCTAGCGTAAAATTGTTTATAATAATATAATATAAAAAATGTAAAATTAATTGATTCTTTAATTCGGAGCATTGAAAATGATAACATGAATTAAATTTGTATAATTTTTGTCTGAATCTTTGAACTCAATAATTTCTAAAAGTTAAAAATTCTAAATTTTTTAGTTTATCTGCATTTTATTAAAACTTGTTAAATTGAAAAGTGTTAGTACCTTCAATTTTTTATACATAAATTTTATTAGCGTTGAAAAATGTTTCAGAACCGAGAAAAAACCGGGAATTTTTTTCTTGGATTAAAATGGTCACCCTGTTATTAAAATTCTTAGTTTTTATTTAAATTTTAATATTTCTACAAAATAATTTTAAAATATAAAGATATAGTTTCAGCTTAAAATAAAATCTTTTATAATTTTTATTAAAATATGTAGTTTTTATTAATTTTTTTACAATTCTACGAAAGAATATTTAAAAATCAAAATATCGTTTTAGATAAAGATGAAATGTTTCATATTTTTCATTAAAATATGCACACTGTACTTATTCGAATTTTTATATTTCTGCTTACTTTTTTTTGTTTGAAATGAAGATATTTATATGATATTTAAGATATTTATATTTATATACAAACAATTCAAACAAAAATATGAAAACATTAATTGCCAATTATTATATAAACTACAAAAATATAAAGTCTAACGTCGATGCAGGGGCTGAATGCAATCAAGTAATCTTATGAGAGCAGTGTGTCCCGACATATTGGACAAAGCCTGGGTTTTACCCATTCATTGACGGACTAGGTCGCAGTCAAGTGAACTATGGGGGGACCTACAGCTTAACGTGGGTTCCGAACCATCAGAACCTCGGTAAAGGTACATAGAAAAATTTCCAGATGTACCGGCTCAGGGATCGAACTCCGGACCTCTGAGGTGAAGTACGAGTATCTAACCAACTGCACTGTTAAAAATAATATTAACTTTAATATACCCATGTGTATGAAAATTAATATACTAAGCATATGAAATCGTCATTAAGAGCGCGTATATTAAATTTCATATACCTTCATGTTAATCACTTGCGAGAAAAATCATATGATTTCATTTTTCACAAATAACTGAGTCGACGAATTCCAGATTATTAATTTAATTGAGAATATTTGACAAGATTTAAAGAAATGAAAGCTGGTTGAGTTTTTACGCACATTGCTGTATTGACCTGTATATTAAATTTAATAAACATGTATATTAAATTCACTACACCAATGTATGTTACGTTTCAGTAGCGGTAGTGCATATTTGCTTCACACACATGTATATTAAACCTCATACAGATTTTTCTAACAGTGTGAGTTACATTATAATAGTCTTATTTATATCTTGATCCGCATTTAAAAGAAATTTAAAAAATTGGCGATTTTAATGATATTTGAGTATTTCGCACAATTTAAAAATAAAAAAATATATATATATATATATATATATGCAATATCAGAATATTAATATCCTGATAAATATTTTGTTGTATATTATATTGTGTTCATTATATTGTATACTTTATATTTTGTATATTATTGTACATAATTAAAATAAATGATATAATTAAGTATGTGATATTATAATTATATATAGAATAATATAGAATTTATTGTCTTCATTGTTTACGTTTAAAAGTTTTTACAATATTCTTTTGCCCTCTTAAATTTTCAAAAAAACGCAGCTACATACTTTCTCTCTTAGAATTTTGCCGTGAACAGATAATAATTAAAGCATTAAATCATTACATATTGCCGTGTCCATGTTAAAGTTCCTTTTGTCGTTAGGCTATATTACTCCTCTTTGTATCGCTATTTTCTTCGATATTATAACTATATTAATATTAATTAGCTGTAAATGATTGTGCTGGAGTTTTTAAGCGTTTGATGTTGGATTTATCTATTAGACGAAAAAAGTTTAAATAGCTTCCGGACTTTCGAAATAAAAAAATTGTTTTATGAAAATCATTTGGAATTAAACTATTACAGACTATAGCTTCTTAGAATTTGGCTACATTATACTTTTTTCAGGGCTACTTGGGACTTCGATTTTTAAGATTTAAAATTGCTAGAAATTTTAAAAAGTGTGAATACATTTTGCACTTGTTAGTACTTATAATTTGTAATTGTTTTATTTCAAATGATTCTCATAAATAAATTTTCTAATTTTGAAAGGCTATTTAAATTTTTTCGGTTTAATAGATAAATTCAACTTCAAACGCTTAGAACTCTAGCACAATCATTTACAGCTAATTAATGTTAATATTAATATCTGTTGATATAATATTATCATAATGTAATGAAATATAAGTATAATATATATCTGGTGTAATAGTATTGATCACGGAATTAATATTCTGATATTGCATATAGAAGAATTAATCGCGCGAAACTTTGAAGTCATTAAAATCGCCAATTTCTTGCATTCCTTTAAAATGCGCAATAGTTGATATGATGCTAAAACTGTAACACAGACATAGAAATATGTAATGATTTAATGCTTTAATTATTATATGTTCAGGTAAAAATTCTAAGAGAAAATATGTAGTTTCGTTTTATTTGAAGATCATTAAAGTCGCCAATTTCTTTAATTTCTTTTGAATGCGGATCAAGATATAAATAAGAGTATTATAATATAACATAATTATAATATTATAATTTATATATATATATATAATAGTATTAATATTCATATAATTTATATTTTATACTTGAAATAACGTAACCTCAAAATA
>NC_046661.1:17745583-17754855 GCF_010883055.1 Belonocnema kinseyi | reverse complement strand
TATTAATATTCTACACCTGAAAAAACATAACCTCGAAATCGAAGCATCAAAACCTGGAAACATTAAAATCCCAATTTTTAATTTTATTTTAAAGCGGATCGAGATATAAATAGAACCGCCGAAATTTTTCGACCGGCAATCGTGCATCTTCGAGTTTTCAAATTCAGAAGAGGAGAAACGGGTTGCGTGCGCAAGCCAGTCATGTACATCGTCTACTATATTTACACGGACATAGACCTGTGATAGCATTGGAGTGCACCTCGTTTCAGATCTGGGATCACTGGAACTCCTCGATCTCAATATAATTTTTTTCGCTAATATTAATATGGACTACAAATATGGGACCCAAAGATATAACGTTTTGGAAATAGGGTACATTAGGGATCTTGTATGAATATAGGATACCATATGATGGAATATACGAACCGGTTTGTGAGGCCTGTATTAGAGAATGGTAATTTTTTAAACCAATTTGAAACTTAAATTATTTAAGCTGCTAGATATTGCAACTACGGTCTTATTATTTACTTTGTGAGTATCACTTTTTTTTAAGTTGAATTTACAATCGAAAATATTAGTCTTTGCAACTCTAAATAGCAATTATTAAGTTTTTAGTATACATTGGAACCCAAACATAGAGGCAGGGCCGTGTGAACAATTTCCAATTGGAATACATAATATTACACAACAGACGCGCGCAAATACCCACACACTGTCCCCTTTGTCGGTTCGCTGCGGTTGAGCAAGCCTCTATCAACCCCACGGCTTCTCTCTCACCATGAAACTGCAGAACCATCAGTTTTAGGAATATTGTAAATAAATTGTTTATAATTCCAGGTTCCAGTGTATTTGTAATTGATATGAAAAAAGTGTTTCTTCGCACTGCCGTGGCAATAATCTTATTTTTCGACTATACTCTAACTGGCCAACGAATTTTTGTAAAAATGAATACTACAATACCAAATTTTACAACCGATAGTTTCTCCGTGTATTTCCTTCCCGGATGTCGAAGCGAAGTATTTACCCTGTATAAATATAAAAATACACTTTCAAGATTATACGATTAAGAAATATATTATTTGTCTGTTGCAGGGTGGGCGATAAATGAAAAATTCTGTATTTTTAAATCAATACAACGCAAAAGAGTAGCACTTTTGAATCCGAAAAAGTATTATCAATTTGCAATCGATACGTATGCATGCAGCTTACTAAATAACGCTCGAAACAATTGTTTAACCAATTTCTTGCTTAGAATTTTTTTAATTTTCCTTAAATTGTAATTTTTTACATTCCTGGAGAACAAAGAAGTCTTCCCAGTTTTGTACAGATGGCGGATGAAACCCTCTGCTTCCCAGTTACAAGAATGTACACGGAAAAAATGTATACGTAAAAAAGTCACGAACTAGTATCAAGGTTTCGATATGAACAAAATTCATTGAATATTTATGTATTTTCATAAATAATCTGCGAATTTGAGGAAAAATTGACGAACTCGATATAGCAAGTCTAAAACCGATCGGTACTTTTATTACGTAAATAATTACAAAAATATTATGAGTGATTGGGACGAGTTTCATAGAGCACTCATGAGCTTGCCCAGCAAATCTGGGAACTAGGAAATAGGTTTGCTTGAACGTGAACCCCGCACACACGCGCACTTAGTATGTGTAGTTTAAGTTCGCCTAATGAGTGTCTAGAAGTTTTATAATGCCTATATTGTTCAGCCTCGATGGCTGCGCGTATTACTGAATTGAAAAAAAATCCAGTGAATACAAAAAAATGCAAAAATATTTTTTGAAAATCATTGAATTGAGTAAGATTTAAAGACTTCAAGATGAATTAAACAGAAACTTTAAGAATCCATTGAATTAGATAGAATTTAGAAGAATTCAAAAGAATTTAAAAAATGCAGGATAAATTAATACGAATACAGGGTTGTATATGTGTATAATTATATACATATACCTTACTTAAGTTTGTTTTATGTTTAGTTGATATTGGCAGTTCAACAATTGCATTCTACCATTAAATTAGGCGCTCACTTCTTGCTTCTCTTTTTTCACACAGTCAGTTCGAAGCGAACTGAGCGCTTCGAAAGTCGATAAAACACACTTCCTCAACGTTCAAGTTCAAATCGCTTTTGCTTCCACATGAAAGGAGTGCGACGGAAGTCGAGAAATTCAACTTGCTGACTAAACCAGTTCTGATAAGATTTTTTTAAGAAGAATTTAGCTACGTCGTTTCGAAAAAAATTGATTCCAATCATATGACGCACACGTATACTATTAAGTCTTTTAATTTAAAATAAATGTAAAAAATCTTAAGGGATTCAATCTTAAACTCTTGAAAGTTAATTTTTCTTTCAATATTGAACGCATCAAACTCAAAATTGATCAATATTAAAATTTTTAATTTGAAACGACAATTTTTCATATTCGAATTTAAATTGCAAAATAAATTCATTAAATCTAAAAGGATTGAAATAATGACTGTTAATTTTTTTTAAATTAAACATTTTAAATTATTTAATATATCAAGTTCCGAACTAAAAGTATTCAATTTTGAATGTTATGAATTAAGAACTCTTGATCTATCAAGGCCTTGATTCCCAAATTATAAAATTTTGGGAATTAAATTTGCAAACAAATAACTTTTTTAAATTTTACTCTAAGCGTACTGAACTTTCAATTCTTCCAAAAGCAGAGTGATTAAAAAACTTTATTTTAAACATTCCTTTACTTGTCCCTGACCATTCAAATTTGAAGGCCAGAATACTAATATTGTAACATTTTTAATGTAGAATCTTTTGTAAGTGAAATCAAATAATTTTTTATTTCTTGGTAACAGTCAAGGAAAGTGAACTAACAATCGCCAACATTTGTGAATTTTTTTAATAGCTAGCCCACAAAAATATTTTTAGGTAATTTTTGCAAGAGAAAAAATTGAGAAGAAAATCTTTTACGAAACAACTATACTTTTAATTATTTCTATAGAAATTAGGCTGAAATTGATGGCGTTTACAGAGTTGCTACACAATTCCAATTTTCAATCTCCCTGACTTTTACCTGACTAAATTGTATATTTCCTGAGAAATATACATTTTCAAACTATGAAACGGAATTTCATAAAAAAACCTAGATATAAAATAAGTATGTTTCCAAAAATCAGTTTAAAAAAAAACTGATCCACTTGTGTAATGAAATAATACAAAGACTTAAAATAAGAGAAATATGGTTTCAAAAATCAGTATTATTGGCTAATTAGACGCTTATGTAACAAATGGAAAGAGGGAAAAAACTAATGTTAACAATTAAAGTGGCACAGCCATATAGAATTTTATTAACTTCCCTGATTCTTTCAATTTCTCTCTGGCCATTTTTAAATTTCCCGTGTTGTAGCAACACTGCGTTTCTCAGTGTTAAGGTGGCAAATACTGGGGCCTTACTTTATGTAAAGTACTTCTTACGAAAATTCCCTGACATTGCTATTTTTTCAAAATACCTGATGTCTAAGGTGGAGTGTACATTGCCGGCGCCGGCCACATTGTTAGTTGCCGGCGCCGGCAAGATTGTTGGTTGCCGGCTGACTTTCACGAAGAGCAAAATACGAAGTTAAAGCGAATTACGTATACAGTCATGCAAATGCCTGAAAATATAATTTTCAAGGTCAAAACTGATAAAAATCATGGTTGTAAAAAGAAAAATCGAAACACTTGAAAAGAGTTAGGGTTCTGTACACATTCTAGGAGTGATATGAAAAACGAGTGGGACTGCTGGATAGGTGTGAGGTTTTGAATGAGGGTGGGTGTCACCGAATGCAAACTCTCCAAAAAGTGTTATAAAAAAAAAACCCATAAAAAAGGTTATGTATAAAAAATAGGTGCCAATAAAAAACTTACAGTAACGGTAAAAATAAATTATTATAAAATAAATCATTCCTAAAGCCAAGAGCCTAGGTAAACAATCCATCATTCGATTAAATTACAGGAATTGTGTAGAATAAAATATAAGATATTATTTGTGACTAATCACAGGAATGCATTCTAGCCTCGCCAAAAGACGATGGAAAGAATTAGGGGCCAATATTATTCGTGGGGCCAATCACAGGGGTGCCTTCCCATCAACACGAGGCGTTGAAAAAGGGGTAGGGCTGCGACCTTACAATATTTCTGTGACCAGTCTCAGAGGTGCCTTCGCGCCCCCACGCGGCGTTGGAAAAGGGGTAAGGGTGCGACCTTACAATATTTCTGTGACCAGTACAAAGGGTGCCTTACCGCCCCCATGTAGCGTTGGAAAAGTGGTAGGGGTGCGACCTTCAATTACTTCTTTGACCAGTCACAGGGGTCCCTACCCGCCCCCAAAGGGCGTTGAAAAAGGGGTAGGGGTGCGACCTCACATTATTTCTGTGACCAGTCACAGGGGTGCCTTTTCGCTCCCACGTGGCGTTGGAAAAGGAGTAGGGATGCGACCTTAAATTATTTCTTTGATCATTCACAGGGGTCCCTACCCGCCCAGCCAGCGCCGGCAGGCTAGCCACTACGTTCTAATTTAGCATCGAAATTTTCAAAAAGGTAAAAAATTATTTAATATTCCTAATAATTACACTACTGCCAGTTCTCAAACAAGAGTTTTAAATTTGAATAAATGTAATTATGTGTTATCCTCAGTATATTACTTGTAATGCAAAAAAGCGTAAAACAAAATGTATAATTTACCGCCATAAGAACATAACGGAAGTAGGCAAGAAAGGTTACTAACCCCATCTAATTAAATCCCCTATTCAAAATTAGTGAACATAAAAGACTAGGGATGAGTTAAGAGAGCAAAAAGACCAAAATACTGTGAACTTTCGTAAATTGATTATTCAATCTCTGAAATTCCACTTTCAATTTCATTTATCCAAAAACAGTAACGAAGACGAAAAAAAGAAAATTGACTAGGACAATTTTTATTTACATTTACTATCAAATTAACACAAGGTTTCGACTCTTATATCAACCTGATTATGAGTTAATTCATTCGACTCTACCATATTCCTCAGTCACACCGAACGATACTCCAGCCCGCGTTACTTTCACGAAGACAACTTTCAACATAGCAAATTTTTGTTTACGAAATTAATTACGCATGACTTGAAACCTGACCAAAAACTTATGGTTTGCAAGGATAATCATTGTCGGGAGATTGAGTTCTGTCAGCTGCGAAAATAGGTGGTTACAAAAAAAAAGAATTTGGCGTGCACATGGGCTGTCGTAGTCTGACTAGGAATGGTGGTTGAAATTTGAAGACAGAACGCCAATTTTTATTTGTGAATAGACACATAAGCATACAATTCAAAAGAACTTTGCGACATTTTTAATAAACAGCGTACCTTTTTGTGGAAATGACCCCAAACAGGAACACACTGCAATGGAAAGGACCGGTGAAGAGAACAATGGTAAACCGGTGTCCGTCGTCGTCGTCGTTCGTGCTCGTCGCTCAAAAGTAACGGCATCCGCTTGAAGTTGGATAAGTTCGAAAGTTCGATGTTGGTATATTAGATCCAGGGCTGGTCAGTTATGCGTAACTCGATCATTTTCTACGTATAATACGTTTTTTACTTAATATACGTCTAAAACAGTAGAAAACTTCTGTCAAAGTACTATATTTGTTGGGAATATGCTAGCTGCCATTCTGGTTCCCCGCCAAATTCAAAATCGCTATATTGATATCGAATTATATAAATACACTTACATGATATAGATTATTTATTTTTAAATTATACTGAAGAATTGACATCAAAACATAAATTATAAATAAAATTACGTGATATGATATATGAAATATTTAAATTTGACTATATGACTTTTTAACCCACACATTTGCCAAAAAGTAGGTCTTGCAAAAATTATGGCAAACGAAATTTTACTCAATTTATAAATAGGCGTGCGCTTAAATTATAATCATATGATTTTTTTAATAAGTATTAACAAATAGTAAAATAGTGATAGACTATAGGTCAACCATTACTACAATACTTCTTCAAGAGTTTATTATGATAGCTATTTATATTTCACATCATACGTCCTTTTTATTTGCGTGGGTTAATGTGCGTCCTTTCGTAGTAAAACGGGTTCCTAACCTTACTTTTTTCTGGATCTCATTTCGCTTTAATATATCGAAAAAATGCTCATAGGCAATTTAATTACATGTAAATATAATCTTCAGACCCACTATATTTGAATTATATTGTGATAGTCATAAATATTAGCAATAACTCCGCATAATCTTGAATTTAAATTCGGTTCCCATTTGTCGCGTCTACAATTTATGATCCACATTGACAGTCTTTCTCTTCGCCCTAGTGGAAAACGGTAAAGTTTAAACCCGTCCTCGCTTCTATTTATACCAAACAGAGCACTGCAGCGGACCATTTTTCTTATATTCTAAGCTTAATTTTAATTAAACTATACGACATGCTTATCACACTGTTACCCGCAAAACTGTCCAGGTGCCAGCATGGCGGTTCCATATTCCTGTCTAATATAGTACCCTACTTCTGTCAGTTATGTTTTCAATATGGCCGACTTGTAAAGCAGCGTCATCAGTGTTGACAAGTATATAACCTCATTTTTGAAACATAATAATTATTAATAATTCTGTAGAATGCGTTAAAGTCATTGAAAATAATAACATTATATACTTAATTATGCAAGGGTCTCCTTAATTTTAACCTCTGGCTGCTTTAACATTTATTTGAATTTTTAAATATAGGTATTTAGCACGAGATTTACGAGATGAATAAAATAAAATAAATAATATAACACGAATCGATACACATAAAATTCTGAAAATTTATCGAGAATTCTAGATTCGACAGTATTGTGAAATGCACTATAACAAATCATGTACAACGCAGCATTTTTTTGTTCCTCGACTTTTATGACTTTGTGGACAATTGATCCCACATTTTTTATGTGACTGACAACGTTCTGACCGTCATTTACCGGTCATGTGTTGTAAGTGGGTAAATGCCTTAAAACTCAAAATATGAATAAATTACTAATTAAAAGTAATTAAATACATTTTTTAATCATTTTTGCACACAATCTGAATAAAAATACATAAATCATTCTAAGATAGGAAAAAAAGAAACTGTAGATAATAATGAAATACATTTTCTATGTGCAACATAACCAACAAATCTCAAGCCTTGCGCGGAGAGATTTTGAAAACACATAGGGCTAAGTTATGAAGAGTTTAACGTGTAAATGAACAATTTTTAGAACAAAAGTTTTGAATTGAAAGTATAATGAAAAAAAGAGCAAAACATATTCCTTTTAATCGAGTTCGCACTATTTAACAGAAGAGTATTGAAGAATCAAAAAATTGAAGAATTTAAAGGAGGAAACAGCAATTTCTGTCATCTTGTTTCATACAAATAATTACTAATGGACCATTTTACTATTTCCCATAACTATTAAAATAATTGTTAATTATTTAAAGAAATTTAACTTATTTAAACAATTTTTTATTCCCAAATATTTTTTAAATTATCCATTTTCTGGATAAAATGTAATATGTGGTCCAGACTTAAAGTATTTAGATTTTTTTTAAACATCAGGTAATTATTTAAACAATTAATTATTTTTTATTTTTGAAATTTATGAAAATTGAGCCAGAGATGTCTACTTTTTTCTCAAATTGGTACCCTATTCTACTTTTTATTAAATAATTACATAACTCTGAGACATTTCGTCTAATGTTTAACAAATTTCTATTCGTTCAAGGAATTATTATTTGCTCAAGTAGTTTTTTTCGATGACCTTAAAAAATAATATAGGATAGAATAAATTCAATTATTTTTCTGAATCTATAATGTATAGAAAGAACATGTTAACCGTTTTTTAATTGTGTAAACACTTACTTTTTAAAAATATTTTTACAACCGTATTTTCTGAAATAAACACAATATTCAACAATTTTGAGCAGTAAATGCTGTAAGAAAGGGCATTTTATTGAATAAACAATTTTTATTCGTCAACCGTTCATACTCAATTTGAAGAAAATTTTAAGGAAAAAAAAACAATAATAAATGGTATGAACAATTACATAAAGCTTTTCGCGGAATTAGATTTTTTTCTACACAGATGCAGCCTGAGCGTTTTCGAAAAAAATTATCACCAAGATTGTCTCAAAATATTGATTTTTTATTCAATTTTTTATAATTTTAATAATGTATATATAGGGGAAAAGAAACTTCTGTTCTTAAAACAGCTTCTAAGCATTTAAGAGTTTTTAAAATGAAATTACACCATGATGCAATTTTATTTTTCATGATATTTCGGAAATAATGAAAGTTTTAATTTTTGTTTAACTTCAGGTAGCATTCCTTTAGAACTTTAACAGCCCAATGATACAGATGTAACAAATTAATATCAGCATGACACTTATTATATGTAATTTGTTCCCTTCAGAATGGAAAGCTAATATATGGAAAAAGTTCTAAGATATCTTCTTCATACAGTAAACTAATAGGATTTTATAGAAGTTTCATAGTTACTTATTCGACTGCTTGTGATTATTATTGATCCTGAACTAATATTGAACCAATTTTTCATTGAAACTTAGAAAGTCCATGTACTTTCAAAGTATCAATGAAGCAATGGTATTGTAATTTGAAAATCACCGCCTGATCTACCTAAGTTTGAAGATTATGACTTCATATTTTCACTTGATTGTGGTGAACTTTTAGCTTTTAAAACAAATATTTCTGTAATTATACTTCTATGGACATAAAACTTAATTTTCACCATGGATTATTATTCAAAAAATGATAATTTGTTTAAAATATTAGTTTTGTCATATTTACCAGCTTGACCCGTCATTACTGGTATTACCGGTAAAACTGGTAAATTTACCCCTCATACGGGTAAAGTCCCATCTCTACCATCCATACATTTTCTACTTTTTACTGCAATGAATAGTTCAAAAGTCTCGTAATTATTTTTTTCTACTTAAAATACAAAAATAAAAGCAAAATTAAGTAAATGATAAACGTAAAATGAGAAATTGAATGATAAATATTTTTAATTTCTTAATTAGCGTTTCTTGTTTCCTTAATTTTGTCTTTATTCATCCTCTTTTCTTAAATCATTTTACTAGTCAACACATCTAAGGAAAGAGTATGCACATATATAGCGACCAACACATGCATGCTTCCGTAGTCCTCATGCCCATCGCAGATCGCGCTGAATTTCGCCATTTATTTCCCACGTAGTTGACCGAGCCTGG
>NC_046661.1:17742013-17745483 GCF_010883055.1 Belonocnema kinseyi | reverse complement strand
CAATTGTGATATTATCTCATTTTTAATTTAATATGATTCAATTTTGAAGGTTTTTCATTCAAGAATTATTCCCACTCATTGTATTCTAATTTGGAATTTTCTCAATTTTTTCAAATTTTTTATAAGAAATTATTGGATTCAACTTTGAGAGCTCTGATTCGGCCCGAATTATTCCTAGGAGAGCGAGAGAGAAGCCTGCGCGCGCAAAATCGCCTTCTTCTTCTACACACCGACGAGCGGCGAGTCAGTGTTGAAATGTATACTTTTTCCATAATGTGAGCACTGGTACCCAATAGCTGAGTCGGTCGGCTGGCTCTGTAAGGCCTGTACGCCAAAAATGTGTGAACACTGAATTACCTAATTATATTAAAATTAAAGAAAGCCTAAAAATATTCTATTTATTATTGTTTTTAAATTTCGGGACAATAAATATGTTTAAAAAAAGTCTTTTCGTACTTTAAAATTTTAGTGAAATTTCAAAAATTATTTTTTTAAATTAAACTTAAAACTTAAATGAAACTAAGATAAATTAAAAAATTATATAAAATTTAGTTAAATTACAAATTTAAATAAAATATAAATTAATGTCTCGTCTAGTTTCTTTAAAAAAAGAGAAGTTTTCTAGATACTAAGTAAATAAGTTTTAAAACAATTCTATTCGTACTTTAAGATTTATTGTAGTGCAATTTTTAAAATTATTTTGTAAAGCTAAATTTAAAAATTCAATACAATTTGGATCATTTCAAAAAGTAAATACATTTGAGTTAAATTCAAAATTTAAGTAAAATTTAGTTAAATTGAAGTAACGGTCAGTTAAAATTCTCGATGTTTACTGGTGTTAAATGGTGTTAAATTTAAGTACAAAGTAGTTAAATTAAAATGAATAAAATTAAAATTAAAATTAAAAAGTCGGGGTTTTTGCATGATCGTCGTTCTTTTTCCTAAAAAACCTTTTTTTGTTATGAGGTAATTAATTTATAATGCATAAGCCTTTAAAATTTTACACAAGAAACTGAAAGTTAATGACATATTTAAATTATTAGAAAATGAATATATTTACGAAAAAATTTAAAAAAGCAAGTTTTTATTAAAGGAAAGCATTTAAAATAATTATTTTTACAAAATTAAAAATTTTGAATAGAATTAAATATGTAAACAGTTAAACAAGTAAAATGCAAACAAAAGCTTAATCGACCAGCTGGAAAATATATTTTGCTATACATGACCAGTGGAGAAAATTTTTAAGTTTCAACTTATTTTTCTCAATAAATACAAAATAAAGAAATAAAGGAAATAATTGAATGAAACTAAATAAAAAACTATGGAAACTTATATGTTTATTACAAATAAAATAAAATAAAAACAGCGTCAAATTATTAAAAAAAATACAGACTATTCAAGTATATACATAATACATCTGTGAATTTCTAGCATTGATTTATATAATCTTTCACAATTTCGGTTTAAAAAATGTACTTAGCTCAAATATTAACCCTAAAAAGTCATTCCGAGTCAATTTGACCCTATCTAATGACTAAAACGTAAGATATATTTTCAGCGCGCTAGAGAATGGAATTTGTGACGTCATCATAAATCGGTTTCGAATGTAGGCTATAGCTACCGTTGCTTTCCCGGCGGAGGCGAGTGTCGTTGTTGGCATGGCAGCTGTTCGAAGTGAACTTAGGGTCACTGTGACCTTGGTGTAACTGAATTGTACTTTTTGCAGCATTAAAAGTGTTCTGTTTTTTGTGAAAAAAGTTTAAAAAGTTTAAGTAAAGTAATTTTAAAATATGTATTTAGTTTTTTCTTGAAAATTTTAATCAACTTATAATTTACCAGGTACCCGATGTGGGATAAACATCGTGTGTACATGTGTACCGATTGCACAAAAACGGCCTAATTGCACTTATCGACTTGATTAAATTTTTTTTATTAAACTACTTCTAATTTTATGACATTTAAAAGCTTTACACTTTATAAAAATCAATCAACTTTATTAAAGTATGGGTTTTATCCTTGAAAATGCCTTGTTTTTCATTCTTAAAAAGGCCCTTTTCTAGTATGCGAAATGAATACCTTTTTTTGATGATCCATTTATAAACTAATTTTTACGCTAAAGTATCATATTTTGACAGTAAAACTGTATATTGAAAGCACAAATTATTCAAGAATTAAAAGGTTATGATTTTTTAGAAAAATTACATGAAAAAAAGAAGCAATTTTCACCGATTAAAAAAAAATTACAAATAGTGATCGTAGCAACTTCCTATTACTGAATATATTTTCCTATGTTTCAACTTTTGTTCAAAATTTTCGTGGATTGTTTGGGCACATAATTTTTTAATGGCACCTCAGCGAAAATTACGTAAGGTCACAGTGACCCAGAATGACTTATTGGATCGAAAATGAAAGTATGACTTTCTAGAGTTAAAACAACAAAAATGCGAAAATTATGGTAATTTTTATGACGAGTTTTAGTATTAAATGCTAATAAAAAAAATTAACCCTCTACCGCCCTTAAAACTTTCTTTTTTTCTGAATTTTGAGATACTTAGGCATATTATTCCTATGGCGGAGTGTATACAAAACTAAAATTCTAGCTCATTATCGTACTGACTTTCATGTAAATCCTTGCGTTAAAAATTGCTATTCATCTCAAAGTGATATTTAAAAAAGCTCAAGGCTTCCAAACGTTACATATATGTCATTGTGGGCGGTAGAGGGTTAAGCAAACTTATATTTTTTCTTAAAGTTAGATTTTTGGAGTATCAGGGAAAATGACATTTTTGTAAGATTGAGTTACTTCTTATTTCAATTTGTAAAAATGGTTCATATTTAGAACATGACCTGAGCTAAGCTATAGAAGCAAGCTGTAATTTCCTTCGACTTTCGAAAACGCTTCTTACACTTTACAGTTGTTAAAAAACTCATATACCACTAAAATCACAAATATTTAAAAAATGCAACATTTCAGAAGACATTTTTCTAGGTCTATAAGGAAATTATAGCTTGTTTTTCAGAATTTTTATTACTTTAACCAAAAAAAAAAATGGCAAAGACATATTTAACCACAATTCTGATTGATTTAACCAGACATTTTTTTGAGGGTATTTAAATTTAAATAAAATTTAACTGTATCTTCAGATTCACTTTTCTACTAATTTCCAAAAAAATGATAACTTAAATAAAAAATAAACTATTCAATTCATATTTGTTATTACTATTTTATACTATCCTCTTTGCTACATTTTAGGCCTAATTTGATTTCAAAAAGTCTTTAGAGTTTTTTAATGTCAAATCTACTCGATTAAAATTATTTTTGCAATCAGTCATAAAGTAAAATTAGATTATTACCAGTTCGGATTTCAAATGCACTATAATTTGGCACGACTGAATATATGATTGCCTGTCGCGCCTCTACAAGTATGTGGAGGAACCAATCGGTACATATCGCACCTCTACAAGTATGT
>NC_046661.1:17739827-17741913 GCF_010883055.1 Belonocnema kinseyi | reverse complement strand
TGCCTGTTTACTGGTCGCCAGCCAGCCGAAAAGTACCCTCCATCTTTTTCACTCTTATGATTTTTCTGCTGGCTGACGGCCAGTCGACGGGCGTGTAAATACACCATAACTACAATTTCGAATACGCCGCCTGTTGATAAAATTTGGAAGTTTTCTATACGGTTAACTTTCTACTAGTAAACACGTTAGTGATATCCGGACAAAACATATATTCAAAAATAATCATTTTTCTTTAATTATTTCGCGCAATTCTAGTGTTTTTCAAAATGAATATTGAAAGTGAATTGCGTTTTGAATCAAGAGATACTAAAAGTAACGCTTTATGCTCTGCATATTCTAAAGCTAAAAGAAATAACAATTTAAGCTCATTTATATTATAATACCCAGGAAGAAAGAACAGATAGAAAGCGAGTCGGTTTGAATTGCGTACTGTCATTTGCAGATTAAAAGAATGAAAATGTAATCGGGGGCCACATTTTTAATTAATGACCTGTGCGGGGTGCTTTGAATCTGCCATTCCACATTGGTCAAAATGCTGATTGAATAGAGTTGAATGAGACTGACAAACCTGAAATAATTCCTATGAGTATTCTACGATTCATTAATGTGCATATTTATGGGTTGAGATTCAATATGAAATGGAGTTTTAAAAGATCACACCAAATGGTAAAAATGTGATGCGCACATAGCAATTTTCAATAAGTGTGAATCTGACAATTGTAGGTTACCTCAGCTTGAGTTCAACTGAGTGGAGTATGCAGAATAAAGTTTTAAGGAATTAACTGTTTCAAATCAGAAGTATGAAGTGATAAATTTTAATAGGACAATGCTGATTAATCAAAAATTGAAGAAATTAAAATTAAATAACATTGTAATATATTATAATTGATGCAACAATTTATTTATGAATTCAATGATTATTTATTTGTAATTCTCTTTTTACAATGGTTTCAATAGATTATCTGGTACAGGAATTATAAATTTTACACTGAATTAAGCTCCAGTGATATTTAACTCATTTAGTGCATATGCTAATGGCTGCAGACAGTCACTGTGTTATATAAGCTACAGATTGTGACATTTTCATTTTTCATTTACAGTGATAACGAGATTTTATAAACGTAAATTAAAAGAAAAAATTCAACTTTTGATGTGTAAATTATATAAATAATTTTGTAACATTCTAAAATGGTGTGATGCACATATGTGATAAAAATGTTTAATAAAATGAAAGAAAATTCCTGGAAATAGTCTGTATAAATAATAATTATAAATATTTGAATTAGATTTGTTTTCTTTCAATTAATAATTTTCTATCAGAATTATTGTTTCTCTATCGGTTAATGCTAATTCATAATCGCTACTGAATATGTCCGAGAAAAAAATTACGTGGCCGATTAAAAAATTTGATTTCTCATTAAAAACTCACTCTAACCTGTGGGCGGTTATCTGTAATTTCAGTGACAGATACGCAATTCATAAAACCTCCACCCCATTCAAATTTAAGTGAATGAATTTTTGTTTCCTGGGTATACACGCGTAAACAAATTCGCGTTGTATGGAAATAAGAAACTAACCTGCTACAATAAATCAAAGCTGCAACGATGTGCTTGCACTGTTCGCTTAGACCAGGTTTCCAACTGCATTCTATTTTTAATATTTTACCATTTAAAGTAATTTCACCTTTTATTTCGTGAGGATTTTTTTAAGCCGAGGTTTGCATACAATATGCTACACGAGCAAACAAATCGTTCATTGACTTTTTCCCACAATAAATAATATTTCTAGCGTTCAAAACACGTTCGCCTTCGATAAGATTTCTCTTCGTTGGCGTAGAATTAGAGAAAACACAAACTTCACTAAGGGAGTGCTTCATTTTTTAAATTATTGAAGGTTTTGTTCACACGTAAGACTATGTTGATATTCAAAACCTACCGTCAACCTCCGCCATCTTGCGATCGTAGTGCCATGAGTTGGGTTCCCAACAGTGCTCACATTATGGAAAAAGTATACATTTCAACACTGACTCGCCGCTCGTCGGTGTGTAGAAGAAGAAGGCGATGTTGCGCGCGCAGGCTTCTCTCTC
>NC_046661.1:17734090-17739727 GCF_010883055.1 Belonocnema kinseyi | reverse complement strand
AAAACCACAAACTTGCCTGCCGCGCTAACTACCGGTATGTGGTGCAACTAATTTCATGCCGTATCTAGGACCCACGGAGTAATAACAAGAAGACCGATCTCCGTACACACGTTCTAACTGCGGTAACTGTAAATTTATTGCGTTTAAACCATGGGCATAGGAAACACGGGACTAGGCATGCAATTGCGGGGTTGATGCAATGAGGGGGGAGGTCCGTCATCTTTTCATGTCCCGCGACAAGCATGGCAGCGCCCACATGTTTATATTTTCATGCACAGTTTGTCGGCAAAAATGCTCGTGCGCATAATCAACTGGCACATCGTAAGATGGCGGCTCTCCCCACTCATAGAATTCTCCCCCCTCCCGTGGAGGGTGGAAAGTTCAAAAATTTTTTTTAAAATTATTAATGTAGCTAATGAAAGAATTAATAATATTAAAGACCTCAATAACAAAAATATTTAAAACATATACGCGATCAGAAGAATTAATAAAAAATATATGACTTATATCAAATATTAAAATAATGATAATTTAAATATGTAAGACTACATCTTAAGTTGCACAGTAAAGAATCTTTGTACCTTCAAAATCTTAACAATTTCAAGTTTCGAAGAAAATATTATTTTAAGGTAATAGTAATTTTAATTAAAATGTTTGAGGGAATAATTTGGTAAAAAGTCAATGTAAACAGCTAATAAATAAGAAAATGGATTTAATATTATTTCATATAATGTATATATTTATTTAAATTAAAACGAACTCATGACGCACAGTAGGAGGAAATTCCCTTTTTTCGTTTAGCTTGACGCTCCAAACTCTTGTCTTCTCTATTTGTTTATTAATAATTTTCCTACTCAAAGTATGGAAAACTGAAATTTTTTACATAATAATTTTTTACGCTTTAAGAACTAATCAGAAAAACTTTATAATGTATTAAATTAATGTTTAGGGACTCATAAAATACAAATAATTTGTTTATCATTACATTTATTTGTTGGAAACAAATTTGATAAACAAATTAACAAATAGTCTTATTATCGGTAAAATTTTTTTGTTGCTAAAAGTGCTTCACATTAATGTAGGAATAACATTTAATAACAAAAAAAATGTAAAAGTTTATAATAACTATTGTTATAAACAATTCTAATGGCAAAATATTAGAATTTGAGATTTTTAAAATGATTATTTCCTTCGAGCGCCAGAAAGACTTCAGGTAAATATTTAATAATATTTAATCAAATATAACAATTTAAAATTTTGTAAACACATTTAGGTGAAAAAATTGAAAATTTTGGTCCTTTCGCATAAAATTTTTTTTTACACTGGAAATGTTTCAAGCTGTTGAACAAATAACTGCTAGACTAAAAAATATTTGAGAAGTTAACAATAAGCATTGTTATAAATAATTCTCGTGACAAAATATTCAAATGTAAGGTTTTAGCAAAATATTTATTTTCTTTATTCGCCACAATGGCTACGGATATTCCTAAAAAATGTATCTTTGATCATATTTAGTGGAATATAACAACTTACATGTTTATAAATAATTTATATAAAAAATTCCTAATGCGCTTTGTGCTGTGACACCCTTTGTGATGAGTTTTGTTCGAGTTTTTGTGATTTTCTATCAGAATTCTGAACGATTTCATGTCTCTCTGAGGAACTTGTGGTAATCAACAGACATCTTTATAAATTTCGCGTTGCCCCTCAGGTAGTGTCCGTGATTTATCCATGCTTAGCGTGCTGCGTTCCGTGTGTGTGTGTGTGTGTGTGAGGTGACAGCTATTATTGATCGCTCTTATCTCCAACATTGAAAGTAGCTAATATTTACAAAAATGAGTGGCGATTCAAATGTGCTGAAACTTTTAAACTCCATCAAAGCCGACACAGAGGAAACGAAAAAGGACGTCAAACTTCTTAAAACTGACACAGCTCAATTGAAGTCCGATTTTGATGCTCTACAAATCAAATTTGGCACATCCAAAGCACAGTATAAAAAGCTGAAAGAAAGTCATCAGGAATAAGAGGAAAAGCGCGGTTCACTCAAGCGACAGGTTGACTTTTTTCAGCGGCAAGTCCGCTCATGCAATGTTTTGATTCATAACCTATCGGATGACGAGGAATCTAACAGGGATCTCTTCTCATTCGATTTTAATATTCTCACTAGCGCTGGTTTCTCACCAGGGCCGGCGCGACCGACTGTGTAAACTGTGTTTCTGCCCAGGGCGGCAAAATTTCAGGCGCGACAGATTGTCGCCCTGTCATACGTGAAATAGTTATTATATGATTTGAACATCTTTTTGAACTGCTGAAAGGTAAATGATACATTTCTGTTAAAAATAAAAATGGAATTTCAACAAAGTTTAATATTTGATAAATTCCTGTATTACTGACACCGTTGAATGTGTTACAACACGTGGTTGAAATTGGGATCGACTGCTATCCCAACGTCGCGATTGTCCTCAGAATACTACTTACTCTTCCGATCACCGTGGCTAGTGGCGAACGCAGTTTTTCAAAATTAAAATTAATTAAAACCTACTTAAGATCTACGATGAGCGAAATGCGTTTAGTGGACTTAGCAATTATTTCGATTGAGCACAAACTTGGTGAAAATTTGGACTACAAACAACTCGTACCTGAGTTTGCTGCAATCAAAGCTCGAAAAGTGCAATTCTATTAAAATTGAGCTTGACGCAGATGACTTTGACTTCGAAAAATCATCTTTTTACCAGGTATGTTTTATATACACAAAATTGCGCTAAAATTTTCGCCGATCGTCATTTGACGGATTCTGTGCTGTCGAACGAATACTATAAATTATTAAAAAAGAAAAACCTCAGGCTAAAGCATTTTTGGTTTAAATTAGAATTTTTCGGCAAATATTCCTACAGGGGGTTGTGTAGGTTGGTATCGTCAGTCACTGAAGCATGCTTTAAACGCAGTTAAGTGATCTGATATATGCAGTATCCCTAATATGATATTTCGTGCAACTAAAATTAATTTATTATTATGTGTTTGATTAAACTCCACAGAAAAATAGCGGGCTCTGTTTTGTTACAGCTCATTTGTTATATACTCGAAAGAAGATTTTTTTTCTCAAAAGAAGAATACTTCAAGTGTGAAACTATAACGTATGAACATAGCTGCGTTCTCAAAATTTTCAAATGTTTCAAAATTTACCCCGGTATTTTCTACATTAGCCGCGGACTAGGTCAAGTGATTGATGAGTTGATTATAAAATTAAAAAATTTTATTTAATTTTTTTAAATTTATTATTATTATTATTATTATTATGGAGCGGCATAATGTCAAGCTTGCACTGGGCGGCAAATTGGTTAGCTTCGGCCCTGTCTCCCACTGAATGAGTCGAACATTGACACCATTTAACGCAAGGCAATAGGCCCGTCCTGGTGCGTTTCAGTTCTAGCAGATGGTAGCAGGAGGTTCTCAACAAACGCGCAGCTTTCAGAGAGTTAAACCTTTCTGTCACACTTGACAGATCCCTAGAGGAAAGGTAAGAGCGAAAAGCCCTATACCACACTACCACGAAGCTAAAAACGCGGGTATTAACGTGTTTATTAAGGGCAACAGTATTATGCTGGAGGACCATCAGCTCTCTTCCCCGGAGGTCGATTCCCTCTTAAATGAAAAGGGAAATGAACAAATTCCGTCCGAAACACACTCCTCGTCAAGAAGCAAATCCAAAACACGGCAAAAGCGCATCACCGATGGATCGAATAGCTCCCCGGACTCCTTTATAGGTAAAACTGCTTCAAAGCTGGAAAAGTCTCAGTCTAAATGTCAAAAACCTACTAGGCCTGGTAACGTTTAGCAAGTTGCAGCAGAGAAAGAAGTCGCTAATCAGGATATCTAGAAAATCTCTAGAAACCAAAAGATCTTTTCTGCAGTTACGTAGGTCCAAGAAGAGGCGATACGAATATGCATTGCTGAATTCGCTAGCGACTTGTAATAATTCTAAGGATTTTTTCTCTTTATCCGATTGAGGCTCCCATTTGCATACAGTCCATTGTAAACAAACACCCATTATTGGATTGCGATATCTCGATTGATGAAATTAAAGCATCTTTATTGAAATGTAAACGCAATAAAGCGCAGGGCGAGGATGGGATTCCCAATGAATTTTTCAAAAACATTCCAGTAAATTGGGTAAATTACTTAGAGCGCCTCTTTAACGTGATCTGGGCTGAGGAAAGAGTCTCAGCTAGCTGGGCCAAAATACATGTATTTATGTTGCATAAAAAGGGTGATAAATCTGACCCTCATAGTTACCGGGGAATTGCCCTGATAAATACTATTACTAAGATCTTTTCTCAGATCCTGTTGACGAGATTGACTGCGTGGGTCAACGAGGTAAACATTCTCCCAGAAAATCAGGCCGGCTTCAGGCCTGGAAGAAGTTGTATTGATCATATTTATACCCTAACTTCTTTAATTCAAATCCATTTGTCTATTCCAAAGCGACGAATCTTTGCTTTTTATATAGATTTTAAAAAGGCTTTCGACTCAGTAAACCACTGTCATCTATGGAGCAAACTCCTAAGGATAGGCATGTCCACTAAACTTATACGAATTATAAAAAATCTCTGTGACAACGCTAATATGTCTATTCGTTCTTACGAGGGCCTGACTTCGTCCGTAAAGGTAACTTGTGGGGTGCTTCAAGGTGAGATCCTTAGTCCTCTCCTTTTTGCACTTTTCATATATGATCTAGAAGAGTACTTACGAAATCATGGTATGCATGGAATTTCAATAAATCACTTATGTAACGTTATTCTACTTGCTTATACTGATGACATAGTCATATTCGTTCAGTCTCAGGCTGACTTACAAGCAAAAATTAACCTTATTGCCCAATACTGTATAAACAATTTTTTAACGGTCAACGAAGCAAAATCAAAAGTTATGATATAACACAAAGGTCGGCCATGTGAATACAAATTCTTCTACGCACAGACTCAGTTGGAGGTAGTGAGCGAATTTGTCTATCTCGGTGTCAACACATAAGACTCGGGGTTTTTTTATGAAAAGTTCATAAAAAGAATGTCTGCTGCGAATAGTGCTATGCGTGTTGTTTCAAGAATTTTATTCGCATCTAGGGTAGGGTGAAATCAGAACTTCGTTCAACTATGAGTGATAAAAGATTAACTAGTCTTAGTTTGCTGGCAATCGAGAAAGATCTTCTAAAGACATTATCTTTTAAAGATCTAATAAAAGAATTCGCAAACGCAAAAGCGCGAAAAAATTGGTTTTTTACTTAGATGTATATATAATATGTGCAATAATAAATATCATTTTTCAAATTTGAAAAAAAAAACGAAAGATTTATTTAATTATTTTCATGAACCTAATTTTTTCACCATTTATTGTATTGTATGTCTTTTGTTATCAGAGATTTTCTCAGGGGGCCCCAAAACTGTACAGCCCTGGGCCTCGAGCAGCCTTAATCCGGCACTGCTTCCGAGTGTGGAAAAATTACGTCCGTCGCTTCGAGGATAGTGTAACATTAATGATTGAGGATATAGAACTTCATAAAAGAAATAACATTATAAAACTCCAATCCTTGGTACATAATCAATTGTCATCTCCTCGATACAATAACCTATTCAAATATTC
>NC_046661.1:17731497-17733990 GCF_010883055.1 Belonocnema kinseyi | reverse complement strand
AAACATAGTTTTTCATTAATAAAAAACGGGGGTTGCGAGTCTGATGACTAAAAATAATGCATAAATATGTGCTTTTCAATAACAAGTGTTACCCACTTTGTTACAGTAGAAAATTACGAATTGTATTCGAGAAATTAAAAAAAATGTGTTTTTAGGGGTGAACTTCAAGGGTGGGTTTCACCCCTTAAATGGACTTATGGGCACGTATAAAAAAATATGTGTCGAATATTTTTTTATGTTCTATAACATATCACAATTTCAAGAAAATCGGTGAGGTACACTTCGGGTACCTTCCTTGTTAGTGTTCGTTTTTACGCAATAGAAGTCTGGGGATTAAGGTACTTTGATTCAGTCGAGAAATTACAGTCCTCTTTCTTTAAACAAATACTAGGCTTATCAACATACACGCCGAATTTTGCCCTTCGCTTAGAGACAGGTAGATTGCAGTCAGCTTATGATATATTTAAGTCAGCGCTGAAATGGTTGTCGAGTTTGTTGGGTATGCCTGATGCTAGGTATCCTAAAAGATGTTTTTTTAAATTGAAGGCAATGTCCTTAAAACCTTATTACAACCCGAAGTATAACTGGGTTCTCCAGCTCAAAAATATGTTCACTCTATGTAACTCGGAAAAAATGTGGCTAGACTTGGATTCTACGTCGCTCGTTGAAAATATGGATGTTTTTCTAAATAACTTTTCTGATTATCTCTGGCGTTCCGACTATGAAAGGTCTCTCCATTCAAGTAGTCTCCAAGTCTTCCCACATCTTAACCTCCATCCGGACTTTCAATCATATCTTCACCTTAGATTACCTTTTTATATAACTTATATTATTGTTCAACTTAGACTTCTCGCCTCTATCAGGGGTTGTATACGTTTTGAAAAATATAAATTTACTTATGACCCTGCTAGACTCTGCCATATATGCAGCCTGTCAGTATCAGAGGACCTTTATCATTTGCTGGCTGTTTGTCCTGCCTATTCTGACTCAAGAATATCAATCTTAGGTCACCCAGCAACCACGACAGTCAACAGCCAGTATTGGCTGAGCCTTTTAAACTCTAATTGTGCACACGAGCTGCGCAAAGTTGCATTGTATGTCCGGTAATTCTACAAATAAGAGCATTTATTCTGGAGACGTGACTGTCTTGGCAACCTTAAACAATTTTTTCGCTTGTACAATTTTTGTAAGTTACTTCTTTTTATTCTGCTGCTTAATCTGGTTGCACATGATTACTTTTTGTCTATATTTGTACCTTGTATTGCTACTCATTTGTATCGACCTTAGGTCGAAAAAACAAATTATTGAATAATAATAATAATAAAACCTTGAGAAAACCTAAAGTCGTTCTAGCCATTGAAGAAAATTATAATTTGAAAAATCTCAAATTCTAATATTTTGCCACAAAAATTGTTTATCATAGTGGTTATTATAAACTTTTCAATTATTTTTGTTATTAAATGTCATCCCTACATTAATGGGAAGCACTTTTAGCAAAAAGTCAAGATCTATAAAATTTAATGATCTTTAATTTAAAACAGCACAATTGAAAATCGCAAGAAAATTGAAGGCTCTGGAATTTTTAAACGAAAAAAGTTCATTTCCTTCAATCGTGCGTCATGAGTACAGTACGCTCGTTTATAGAATTTAATATATTATAGTCCGCTTATTTTAGAAATGAGGTTAGCAATAATATAATGAACTATTTGATTCAAAATCTCCTTTAAATTTTAATTTTTACATAAAATTATTAGGGGCTGAATGCAGCAAGAAAAAAGCTTTCAAGATTAAGCAACAAATAAATTATTGAACTGTATAAATGTATATATAATGTTTGGTTCAATATAAATAAATATATACATTATATTAACTAATATTAAATCCATTTTCTAATTTATCATTCGTGTCATTGACTTTTTATCAAATGATTCCCTCAAACATTTTAATTACAATTATCACTACTTTTGAAAAATATTTTCTTTAAAAATTGAAATTTTTAAGAGTTTAAAGGTACAAAGATTCTTTTTTTTGCAACTTAAATTGCAGTCATACATATTTTAGTTATTATTATATTTATATTCGATATAAGTAATATATTTTTTATTAATTCTTCTGATCATGTATATATTTTAAATATTTTTGTTATTGAGGTCTTAAATATTATTAATTTTTTCATTAGCTACATTAATAATTTCAACAATAATAATTTTGTTTAACTTTGTGCTTGCTAAAATTATGATTTTAAACGAAATTTTACTCTGTTTACAGATAGACGTGCGCTAAAATTATATGATTTAATAAATAAATAGTAATAAATAAAAAATAATAATAGACTATAGGTCAAACATTGATACAATACTTTTCCAAAAGTTTATTATGATAGCTGTTTATATTTCACATCATACGCCTTTTTTATTTGCGTGGGTTAACGTGCGTCGTTCTGTAAAAAAGGGATTCCCAACCTTACTTTCTTTTGGATCTCATTTCACTTTA
>NC_046661.1:17730016-17731397 GCF_010883055.1 Belonocnema kinseyi | reverse complement strand
TTATAGTCATAAATATGAGTAATGACTTGGCATAATCTTGAATTTGGTTTCCATGTGTCGAGTCGACAATTCATGATTCACATGGACAGTCTTTCTGTTTGCCCTAGTGGAACACGGTAAAGTTTGAATCCATCTTCGCTTCTATTTTTACGAAACGGAGCACTGCAGCAGACCATTTTTCTTATATTCTTAACTTAGTTTTAATTAAACTATATGACATTCTTATCGCACTGTTTCCCGCGAACTATCTAAAAGAACAGAAAGAGTGGGGGCGATGCACAGGGCTGATATCAGGGATGTGTCAGTAAAATACCCTAGGTAATTTAAGCAGATTTTACGGTAAATTACTAGCTATTTTACATGTCTAGTTTCTTACACGATGTAAATTACGCGTATATGGGACTTTACGTTCTGCGATTCCCGTTTCTCTTCACAAATATAACATCTAAATCTTGTGGATCATTGCAAACATGCCTTGAGAAAATTTTAAAAATCACATAAGTTTATTATATTAAACTTGTTCGATCAGTGTATGTTTTATCAGGTAAATTTTGTTGACAGATTCAATATAAAAACATATGAACAGCTTTTTAGCAATTAAATATTAAATTGATGAATATTTTATAATAATAATAACAAAAACATAGATATAAATGTGAAAAATGACAAATTGAGAAGGCCTTTTAGGTTAAAATGATTCATCGGTATTCCTAAAAAATGTATTGAAATATATTAATTACAAATATTTAAATAAACAAATGTAAAAATATATCAAAATTATTTATATACCTGTGTCCAAGAAGGCGCTTACAAGCAACATTCTTTAATATCACGTTAAAAAAAAACAATGCGTTACATTTTGTATGATTTTGATTATTTATAATTACTTGTATCCGTTTAAAATTAATCTAATACATTGGAATTTATGGAAGCCCGAAGTGTTTTTGTGTTTGCTCTGTTTCAGTTTAGTTGACATTATTATTTTGTAATTTAAAATATTTGCATCGGAAAAAGAAATCCTACGAGTGCCTGTACCAGAAATTCAAAAAAGTGATGTTACGAACAGTTCTACACGAGCGGATGTGTCCAGCCCTAGGGTTGTAAAATTTCATGAAACTTTAGTTCAATGAAAAGTTTCATGAAAGTTTCAAGGTCTCGTGAAACATTGCAATGTTTCAAAGACGGTGGCGGGAAAATCCAAACCGCATATAATAAGAAGTGAAAATCAATTCACATTTTCTTAAGTAATCGTTGATTAAATAATTAATTATCTAATGCAATACGTTTTTTAATTTCCCCTTCAATTAAATACTAAAAATTTAAAAACAAAATTGAGTTTTATACCAAATACAGTTATATGATTAGGAATTTTAAAAACTCA
>NC_046661.1:17721962-17729916 GCF_010883055.1 Belonocnema kinseyi | reverse complement strand
ATCAGCCTTGGAGGAGATTATGTTGAGAAATAAAAAAAAAATTCTTAAAAACGTTGTTTTTCTTGGTCAGGCCGGAAACTTATCAATCCACCCTCGTATTGCAACAATTTAATTCAAGAAAAATATTTGTTATAAAAATAAAAATAGTACAACTTTTACATACAATTCTTAAAACAAAAAATCTTTGTATCAAAGCACAATGCAATCCGATTATTTTTTCGAAAGTTATCCGATATACAGACAACCACAACATCAATGATAACAACGACGTAGACGCCATAGAGGCAGACAGATACCGACGTAAAAACTTGTTTTTCTGGCTCAAGGAGCCTCAAAATGTCGAAATTTCATGAAATTCGCGAAACTCATTTTTCGCATAAAACTCTTCTCATTATGGATGAGAATGTGATAAAATAAACATGGGGCCTTGAAAAAGTAGCGTTTTTCGACTCTTGAATTTTTTCCATATTAAGCTTTTTTTGCTTCAAATGTCCATTTTCGTTTGGTTTTTTGGATTTTGAAAATCCTTTAACTTTGGTACGTTTAATATTATCAAAAAAAGTTGTCAAAGTCAAAGCCTAATCTAATCCGACCAGTCTTTCGAAAGTTATCCGGTATACAGACAACAATGACGACGACGGACAGACAAACAGACCCCGACGTAAAAACTTGTTTTTCTGACTTAAGGGGCCTCAAAACGTCGACATTTTATAAAATCCGAAAAAGTAATTTTTCATAAAAAACTAATACCTTCTCATTTTGGATGAGAATGTAAAAATTATCAACAAGATTTGTAAAAAATCTTTCAAAGAATAAAATGATTGTCCCGTAAGTTAGAACCGAAAAATTACTATTTCAAAAAAATGAAAGTTGTTCTAAATATTGAGCTATACTCGCGACCGGGACAAATCGGGAAAAGAAAGTAAATTTTAAAATTGAACTGCAGTTCGAGTATTAAAAATTTAACAATGATTGATTTTACAAGATGATTCTATAGAACTGTTCAAAATGATATAATTTACATATTTTAACGTTAAAATTTGAACTAATTTAATTCGAAAGCCTGAGTAGTGGCACAAGTGTAACCGTGCGAATTAATGGCTTCTTAAATGAACGCCTCTATTCAATTTCAACATCTGTTTGAAGTATTATTTCAGTATAAAATATTCCATTTTTAATCTATTTACTTTGGAAATTAAAAAAAAAACAATTTTCAATAGTAAACAATTTTAAAATGAATTGTTACAATTTCAGAGTGACAAATTTAAACTTTGAATGTTACGATTATAATTGTTTAATTTTTTATTTGTATTTCGATGGTTAAAGTAGGGTAAGGGGAGGGGGGGGGGGCAGCGCCAACAAGTTAACAGTCAATGTTTTTTTTAAAGTGAATAAGATATTGAATTGATCCAGTTTTTTCTCATTTCGAGTTCTACATTTTATTATATTTCTATAAGTATTAATCACATAAAAAAACAATGATTTGGTAATTTAATTATTTCTAACATGCTGTATTTCGTCGGCATAGCCCCTCACCTGAGGGAAAAGCCGTCTAGAGAATAAGTTATTTTTAATAAAAGTAGAGATAGCTGTAATATAACCTCTTATTCGTTGACATTTTGCTGGAAACGGAATTTACGCAATGTTTCTACTGTACCAATACAACGAAACTGCATACCGACCGGATTGATAATAATAATATTTAATAGTTTCTTCCCATGGACATAGGAAACACGGGACTAGGCCTGCCATCCTAACTTGAGCGAGCGGGGTAGAATCCACGGGAGGGGGGAGAATTCCATGAGTGGGGAGGGCTGCCATCTTACGATGTGCCATTTGATTATGCCCCTCATTGCATCAACCCCGCAATAACATGTCTAGTCCCTTGTTTCCTATGGCTATGTTTCTTCCATGTAGCCCACAAGATAAGTTGCTGTTCTACATTGCCGATCATTTATCGACGAAACTTATGACACGTGTTTCACCTAAGCACTTGTCAATATTATTTTCGTCATGCTTGTCCCCCTGGCCAAGCTTCACTTATTTATGAGATATATTATATTTTGGACTTGAATCACATCTAATTAATATAATTAAATTGTGTGATATTATTTTATCTGTCAAAATAGCAAGTTTTTATACGGTAAGTATTGTTAATAGAGCTGAAAACTTTATATTTCTGTCAGCGAAACTTCCATTCTTTCGTGGTAAAAACTGTTTTCTGTATAATTTTTCTCTTGCAACGTCAATTTTCAAGATTTTAGTAAGTAACAAAATCTCTCTGATCAAATAGATTTATTTGATGCAAAGTAGAACTAAAATTGTTAAATAATAGCCATGCTATAAGGAAAATCACCTTTGCCCCACTGGTTGGCGCTGCCCCCCTTTACCCTATTTCATTTTGATTCTTAAAGAACAGTTAAATAATCATTAATTTAGAAAAAAATCAAATAAGCTGGAGGTTTCTGAATGTTTCGAAGAAAAGAACCAAATTTGAAGCTTCTCAAGAATTTTGAAATATTAGGAAAAAAAATAAAATTTCTGGGTAGATATGAAATGATTTTTTATTTCGAAAAAGTGCATAACTCAAAGAGAATGTTTAAAAATATTTCAAAACATTTCAAAAGATTTACAATATTAGAAAAAATCTGGAAGCTCTTAAAACAATTTTGTGTGCAGGATTTTACAAAAATGTTAGGAAAAATGGGAATAAGTCTAAAAGGCAGTTAAAAGTTCCGAAAAAATTTTAAAATAATTTAAAAAGATTTGAAATAATTTAAAAGAGAATTTATACTTTTGATGATTTTAAAATGTTTTAAAATGTTGACTTTTTATTTTGAAAAGTTACATAATTTTAAGAGGAGGTATAAAAATATGGCACCACTGAAAAAAATCCCGAAAGGGATGAATGAAAAATCTCAAAAAATGAAATCTCCGACACCTGAATAATAATTTTATAAAAATTGTATTAAAAAATACGTGTGCTTTGAAAGAAAAAAATGTTCTGCTTAAATTTTCTTCGTACCTACATGATATTGTATTTTCAATAAAGAAATAATATTTAATAAACACTTTTTTGAATTGTTTAAATTTATGAATTTTCTAGTTCGGATATTTTATAATTCAGCCATTTTCTTTAGGGATCTTTCAAATTCAATAATATTTTATTGTCTGGAAGTGTATTTATTTTATTTGTCGTGAATTCTTTAATGCGACTTTTATATTTCGGAACTTTTATCATTTCGGAAATTTTATTCTTTGGTTATTTTGCAATTTACGAATTTTACAGTGTCGGGAATTTTATTTTTCGGGATTTTTCAGTCGCTTTTTCCGAAAAATAAAATTCCCACATCACTATCAAAATTACGAAATTATAACATTGTCGAAATATAAAAGTTCCGAATTGGAAAACTCTCGACAATTTACAATCTTACCGAACTTGAGAATTGCCGACAGAAAATTTCCAAATTATACCATGTCCGGGCTAGATAACTCCCTAATTTGAACAATTAAAAAATAGTATGTTAAAAAACATTTTTCAAATACAATAATAAAATACTTACACCAAAGAAAAAACTTTTTTGTTGTTTAAAGTTTCTAAAAATTATTGTTAGAATTTAAAATAACAATAATTGAACAAATTTATTTTTGCATGAAAAATGTTGTTTGAATATGTGCATCGTATTTTTGTTCATTACAGAAAACGCTCGCAAAAATAAAATTATTATTTAAAAAAATAAAAATAAAAGTCGCGTTAAACTAATCTGAATTGTATCCTGCAAAGTTTGTTTCAATTGAAGCACTCGTGTTTTTAAATTTATGTTTGCATCACATTTTTAGACAATTATTGTTATTTTAAATTAAAACAATAATTTAACAAAATTTAACATTAAAAAAAATTTCTACGATAAAAATATTTGATTATTGTATTTGTAATAAATAAATAATATTGACCACAAAACTGTTTTCTCAATTTCTGCAATTCGGGAATTTTTTAGTTTGTATATTTTATCATTAGACAGGATTCGGCCTGGAGTTTTATTATTCGGGAATTTTCAAAATCCATAACATTGTAAACTGTCCAGAATTTCATTATTATAAAATTTTTTAATTCGGGATTTTCAGGTTTCAGCATTTTAAAATTTCGGGAAGTTTGTAGTGTCAAAAATATTTCATAAATTTTAAAAGATTTATAAAATTGTAAGAAAAATCGGGAAGACTTTGAGGCATTTTTTTTGCAGAATTTTACATAAATTTTACGACAAAATGGGAATCACTATAAATATATTTAAAAGTTCTGAAAAACTTGAAAAATAATTTGAATTATATATATTTCAAGTAAGCTTTAATAATTTTTTCAACGGAAAATAAATTTTAGATTCAAATTCATTTTCTTAACCAAAAATTCATTTTTAGAACTAAAAATCTTACTATTCTAATTTTTATTTAAAACATTTTTTTTATAGTAATTTTTAATTTAATTTTAATTTAAATTGAAAATTAATGTGCTTTATGAAAATTTGAGCAACTATAAAACAATATTTATGTATTCTACCTTAAATTTCATCTTTTTCGATGGACATGTATTGTAGGTTATGTTTATGGTAGACGGTGAATTTCTTTAGAAATTCAAATATTTGTTTGACATTTCATGTATTTTGTGAAAAATCTTTGTGTTTAGATGCGAAAAATTAATCTCTTCGGCGGAAAATAAGTTTTTGTATGAAAATGTATTTTCTTAACCGAAAATTCGTTTTTATAAGTGAAAATCCAACTATCCCAATTTTTTTATAGTAATTTCTTTATTTAATTTTTATTTTAATTTAAATGTTTTCATGTAATTTTTCACGTATAAATATTTTGATAATAGCTTCTTCTTGGTTACAAATTTAGTTTACTTCTATTTTCACTATACCAAGCTTTTGAGAAGTATTTTTTTCATTTAAAATTGTAACGATATAAAGGTGGTTTACGGAAGAGGTGGATGGACTGTAGATGAAAGATGAAACTGTGGCCTTTAAAAAATTCTTATTATCAAGTGTCAGAAATTAAAAATTTTTGAATTTTCCTACTTAGTTCAGCGAGAACGAAATTCACATGATCTCTTCCATATTAAAATTAAAGTTAAAGTTGCGCCTTTTTCGTAAAATACATTTTTAGTTTTTCTAAAAATTAACGTTGTTTTGGCAGTTTGGAGAAATTTTAAACTTAGTCTAAAGAATTGGAGATATAACTTTTTGAAATGAAATGTTTGTAAATTTTTTCATAATTCGCTTGAGTTCGTGAAAAGAATAATTGATGAAAAACAAAAAAATATTTGTCTTATATTTTGAATCGGAAAATAATATTTTACGGATTTTAAACTAAATAATAAAACACTTAATTTTTATAATATTTAAAAATTATGAGCTTATAAACATGAAAAAATTCAACAATAAAGCAATGGAACAATTAAAATCTAAATGTTAAATAAAACTGCGATATGAGTTTCAGGACTGAAATGCTAATGAAAACATAGTAAATAAAAAAAAAATTGTTAAAATTCGCTCACAACAAAATATAGATTAAGATCCTATAATTAAATTTTTGTAATATTTTCGCAATCACATTTTAAGTTTTAAATATTTGAGGATGCTTTAAAAGATTTCAAGGAATTTTTAATTTATTTTTTATAATTTAAAAAATTTCAAAGAATTAAAAAAATTTTTTAAAGGATCATTTTTAAAAATTCCAAAGTACTTTAGAAATCTTTAAAAAAATGTTCTAGGTATTTCAAAATATTTCAAAGGATTTGAAAAATTTTAGAGAATTTTAAAAGGTTCCGATGAATTTTCAATTGATTACAGAAATTTAATATGTGATTTTAAAGGATTTGAAATATTTCAGTGTATTTTTAAAATCTCAAGGAATTTTCAAGAGATTTCAAAAGATTTAAAAGTATTTTAAATATTTGAGGATGTTATAAAAGATGTCAAGGAATTTTCAACTTATTTTTATAATTGAAAGGAATTTCAAAAAATTTAAACAACTTTAGCAGGTTTATCTTAAAAAATTTCAAAGTACTTTATAAATCTTTAAAAGATTTCAAGGTGTTTCAAAAGATTTTGGAGGCTTCGATATATTTGAAAGTATGTAAAAGAGTTCCAAGGAATTTTCAATTTATTACAGTAATTTAATATGAGATTTTAAAGGATTTGATATATCTTAGGATATTTTAATAGATTCCAAGGCATTTTTAATTGATTTAAATAATTTAGTATGAGATTTTAAAGGATTTGGAATATTTTAGTGTATTTTTAAAATGGCCAGGAATTTTCAAGAGTTTTGAAAAACTTCAAGAGATTTTAAAGCATTTAAAATATTTTAGGATATTTTAAAACATTCCAAGGAATTTTCATATCATTTCAATAATTTCAATCGATTTCAAAGAATTTTAACGATTTTTTCATATTTCCTGGTTGAAGGTGGAACTACTTTGTTAAAAATTTAGTTTTTTTAGTTGGTGATTCATAAATTTAGTTGGAAAAATTTGTTTTCTGTAAATTTAACTATTTTGTAAAAAATTCTTTTTGTTTTGGGTTAAAAATCAATTTTTTAAACTACAAATTTAACTATTATATGTTTTATTGAAAAGTGATCTTTTTTAGTTGACATTTTTTGCATTTTATTGAATACTCGTCTTTCTTAGTAGAAAATTTATTTTTTTGTCGAAAATTTAATTATGATTACACATTGATTTTTTGTATACAAAATTAGTCTTGGTGGAAAATAAATTTCTTTTGTGAAAAAGTCATGTATTTTATTAAAAATTCCTTTTTTTAATATACTGTTCAGGCTTTTGGATAAAAACTTAACTTTTTGTTCAAAAATTTAACTATTTTGTTTAAAACAATTTTAACCATTTTTTTTAATTTATGTATTTTCTTCCAAATTTATTTTTTTTTGGCAAAAAACTAATTGTTTCAGTTACAAGTTGAACAAATATGATTAATAAATGATCAACCAGTCATTAATATTGATATAATAATTTATAATTATAATATTAACATGAATATGTTAATATATATAATAGTAATAATATCGATTCTGCATATTATATACACCTGAAAAACATAAACTCAAAATCGACTCATGCATGAAATGAAGAATCACGCGAAACATTAAATTCGTCATTTCTTCCATTTCTTTCAAATGGGGATTGAGGCATAAATAGAAGACTAAATCATCTACAATTTATTTTCCGCCGAATAGGAAAACTTTTCACAAAATACATGAAATGTCAACCAAATATTTGACTTTCTAAAGAAATTCTCCATCTACTGTAAACTTAACCTACAATAAATTTCCATCGAAAAAGATCAAATGTAAGGTAGAACCAATAAATTTGGATTTAAAGTTGTTTAATTTTCATAAAGGACATTAATTATCAATTTAAAATTACATTAAATATTACTATAAAAAAATTGTTTTCGATGAAAATGGGAATAGTAAAACATAAAACTTTATGTAGAACATATCAATTATATTCTTCTAATGAATAAAATATGCTGCTTCTTTTGTTCTCATAAACTACATATTTCGAATTTCGCGCTCGTTTCACTTACTTCACTGGATGACCATCGAGGGCGCTATATGTCAAAACCCTCTTTCAATTTGGCTCAAGCCATCTCGTATCCATTGTATATATATAATTAAAAATTTGTCATAAGGACAACCGCAGGACTTTGCCGAGAGCGGGTGCTAATCTGGAAAATTGCACCCGCTTCCAGCGAAATCGCGGTAAAATTTCAGCCACAACCACGTCTCACGACCGTGAGATAGGTGGTTACAGTCTGTAAAGGAATCAATGCGGCGATCCAGCAAAAGCCTCGTGCACCCTAAGAACACGGAGCGATCCAAGGACAACCGCCTTCTGCATTTTTCCCGCAAGTGTTCTAGCATATTGTTGACACGC
>NC_046661.1:17719666-17721862 GCF_010883055.1 Belonocnema kinseyi | reverse complement strand
CGGGACCACCCCTGGACAATTGTCCGCGACTGCCTATTTATTTTTGTGACCATATTCAGCAGAAACCCTTGGTACAGGGACCCTCTATCCGCAACCCAAGGAGGTAAATCAGTAGAAAGATTTTTCGAGGTTAGAAAAGTTTGACATGTATGTATATCACTGAATTTCTTCAGATCTGAAGCCTGATCCAGGTTTACGGTACAGTCTTTTTTTAATTATAAAAAAAATTTATTGAAAAATAATATTTTTAATTTAAAAACATTATTATAGAAAGAAATTTCGAGACAAATAAGTGCTGAAAACATTTTTCTTTGACAAATATATTTTTTAATTGAAAATGAAAATTTTATTTTTTAAATCACAAAAGTTCTTCCGAAAAATCGAAATGTTGATTAAAAAACACGCGTTTTTTTATATTAATTTGTCGGTAAAATTTTCGTATAATTTTAACTTTAAATTCAAACAATAATTTTTAACACTTTAAATATTAAACAAAAATATATTTGATAAAAATATTTTATCCTCGTATTTTTAATAAATAATTAATATTGATTAAGGAACAATTTTATTTTGAGAGTTTAATTATTTGGGAATTTTATTTTTCGGGATATTTCAGCCATCCCCATAGAATTACCGAAAATTTGCTCTAATTATAATTCCGGCGCTCGATCTTGTTGATTTTTTCCTACAGTATTAATAAAAAGAAATGTGTATGGAAATGTTTGATATCACAAAGTTAAAGATAATCTGAATTAAAAATTTTAAAATTCGCTCTACATTCAATTTTAATTCTTGGGTCTTGGCGATTTTTTTCTAATCCATTTCAGTGACTGGTAAACGGAGGTGATTTTCTCTTAGAAAATAAGTGATTAAAATTTTGAAAAAATTGGGTAGGCTTTTTTGACATCTAGGTATGTAAAAAAGGTAAACTTCCGGAAATTTAAAAACTAATTTAAGAACTATTTATACTCTTTTAAGATGCCAATACAATTTACACAACACTAATTGTTAGGTCAAAAGTAACATTATGGGATTCGAAATTGTTACAGCGCGAAAAATTTAAAATTAAAAATGCGAAAAGACACCATTTTCCATGCTCATTTGCAATCCAGCGAGTCACTGTCTTCCGCTGCTTTTGAAAGTGGATCCTCTGCTTTCAGTTTTCTTTTTAAAATATACCTTGAATTCAACGAATTTCAAATTCAATGTTTGCAGCTGCATTTAGATTGAAGTACACAAAGTTTTTTTGTTTTAAATATCATTTAATTAAAACATTTTATTTATTTGTCATGATTGTAATTTATAACTTCTAAAATTGAATAATTGTAGCTCAAACATGAAAAACTATAGACTAATTTCAAATTTATAGAGGTTCTATCATATATATTGAACTATCGAAACCTCTGAAACCTCTTTAGTCTCCAGAACAGCAATTTCAAAAATATTTAAAGCCTTAATAGTTGAGACATTTTAAATTTGTAGTCTTCAGTATATTGAATAATTTAAAATTTAAAGCTATTTAAATAAGTCAACAGAATTTTTGAATGGAAAATGTTCGATAATTTTAAATTGAAACATTTCAAATTATTTAGTTACAAATTAAAATCGTACAACTTCAAGTTTTATTAATTTTTTGATCATTTGGCACCCCCACAAATTATTATTATTTTTTTTGTAAAAAAATAACGCCTGATTTTTGTAAAAATTAACAAATATATATTTAAGGTTCACTCAAGGTCATTTTTGTTCAAAAAGCTTGTTCCTGAATAAATTGACTCTTCTTGTTTCCGATTTCGTTCTGTCACTCAGGGATTATGTTTTTCATAGAAAACATTGAAATGTGGTTTTTTCACGTTTATAAAATTATAACTGAAGGTCACTCGGGGTTATTTTCTGTGAAAAATATTGACTTACAAAGAATATGGGTCAAATAATAGAATGGATTTCTTCGCCCGAGATACAAACGTAAATTGTACTATAGTAAAAACAACTGGAAAAATTTACACGAAAGCCAAATTTGGTAAACAAAGCAAAGCTTTGTCGACCTATAAATGCTAATTTTATCCCCCGAAATATTTTTTAAAAATCTCTTCGAACACTTTTACGAGGGTGGATTGATAAGTTTCCGGCCTGACCAAGAGATGGCGCCACTAGGCCTACCTTGAGGTGGCGTTCTATAGTACCATCCTTAGATAG
>NC_046661.1:17718088-17719566 GCF_010883055.1 Belonocnema kinseyi | reverse complement strand
CAGCTTCAGTGTAGAGGTGGCACAGACGCTCGTGTGCTCGTAGACAGACATGACCCAGCGACCGCACAATTCCCCCTCCATGAAGATTGGCATGGGGTGAAGTGCGCTGAGTTTCGGATTGGACTGGGCCACTTTTCCGCACCCAGGCGTTTCCTGGACGTATAATGTTGGTTTTTCGCCCCAGCCTACCCTACATACTGCTCAACCTTCAGATAAAAAAATGTATTTTTCGCACTTAATATATTTATTTATTTTCGTTATGTACAAAAAATCGTATTAAATCTAATATATATAAAATTTGCTTTGCTATTTAACCCAATTTACATTAATTATTCGTGATACTCCTTAATAAAATTAGTTTTCTTCTGAAAATCCTTAGAATAAAAAAAAATAGAATTCTTTCGCTCTTTCCATTATTTTATACGTATAATTATCACTATAGAAATAATTTACTCTGTCAGAAATAATTATTTTTCAAAGTAAATCGTCTTTAACCTGCCTAAATGTTTTATTTTTTAAATATCACTCCAATTAGATTACACGTCATTGTAGGGCTACGTGCGGCGAAAGTTCTAAGATAGAAACTCTTAGCAATAAGGTCCGGCCATCTTTATTAGAGTCGGATAGGGCATCTTACGTCTTCCGTTCCGCGACTGTACATCTCACGCCGTCAAGGGGGTCGCGGAATATTGAGTCTTGAATGTCTTCACAACAGGATTATTCTGGGTACAGCACATAGAGTTGCAAATGGAAGAGACCCTCTTCTTAAAATGGTCAGGAATCACGAAGAAGTGGGCAAAGGAGCATTTCTGTACAAAGCAGCGGAGGAAGCTGCTGAAACACTCGGACTTGACTTCAGTATTAGGGGTGAGCAAAATGCATCAAATTTTATCTATCTCGAGTACTCAGTCCTGAAAGCCCGGATTAAGAAAGCACAAGAGAAAAACTTTCGTGGACAGCTCCTCGATAAGAGGATGCACGGTATCATCCACAGAAATGTGAAGGATCAGTCAATGTCTTGTGAGCTAACGTTTGCTTTCCTTAAATCGCACGGATCGAAGTCTGGTACAGAGGGTTTCATTTTTGCATGCCAAGACGGTGTCATTTCCACCTTAACATACCGTCGTCACATTTTGAGCCAAGACATTCCCGATGATAGCTGCAGGGCGTGCCATGCACACCCCGAGCATTAAGCTCACATACTATCTAGTTGTCCAACTCACGCGGGAACGACCTACAGTCAAAGGCACAATGCGGCATCCCTGTCACTCCTACGGCATAAACCTTAATATCGCTCCTCTAAATGCTCCTAGGGAAATTGAGTCAATTGTCGAGAATGGGAAGTGCCGCATATACTGGAACTTTATATTCTCGATAGTTGTTTCTGTTGCTCACTCGAGGCCTGACATGGTTCTTCTTGACTTCGAGAAGCGAACCATGTTCGTTATCGAATTTTCGGCACCAGCTGACAAAAACAT
>NC_046661.1:17716827-17717988 GCF_010883055.1 Belonocnema kinseyi | reverse complement strand
ATAACTCCTTGAAGCTATTTATATTTTCTGAGTCTTCGTCCAGTCTATGCTGCACTTCGTAGACTTCTCTTCAAAATACTTCGACCTCCTCTGGTTTGGGTGAGTGTTCAACAGTAACTGGAGGGTCTTGGAAGAGTCGAGATGGGTCAGAGAGAAACTGTTAATTTTCTCTGACCTGATGGTCAGCAGCTTTGACTTGTTAAGTATGTGATAACGGGTCCGGAGTTCGCGCTCGAACTTTCGAACCTTGACGGTAAAATTCCTGCCAGACGTGATGTAGTCAATCACACACTGAATGCGGGACGCGCATTGTCTTGTCCAGCCTATCTTTATGGCAAGTTAATGCATTCGTCTTTTGGTCTTATTATCAACCGTTGGTTTTGTTTTACGGTTTGCACCGGCCAAAGCTCTCGCTGCATTATACACACAATAATTGATAGCCCAGAGGTCGGATTCCCCGGAAAAATGTCCACGAAGCTCGTCATCCATTTCAGCCATATCTTTAGGCTTGAGAGAAACCTTGGTGTTGATGTTTCTCCGGATCATAAAGCTTCGCTCTTCCTCTATTGGATGCCTGCCCGCGGTTGGTCTTGGTGTCGCCTCTCTTTCTCTGTTGCCGGCTTGTTCTAGCTGTGGTAGAGTAGGCGTTCTGCTTACATAGCCCCTTTTATGGAGTAGTTCAGCATGGTTTCGCAGACGTTGCTGCGAAAAGTGCGATAGCTATGGGTGTTTCTCGCACCACAGAGCATGCAGCCGTGCCATGTAACCCCGTTCAGGGGCCACACTCGCATCGTAGCTCTCCAGCCAGTCGTGATTCAGTCGCTCCATCCACCCAAAGGTCGCGAGATCCCGCCGATCCATCGCATTAAATCCATTTTGATTGGCTCCCCAGCTCTAGAGTGGTCGGCATTGTTGGCCAACCCATTGTCGGGAGCCCTGCGCGTTCTGTTGTTTTGAACCGCACTTACTACAACTATGTTTGGTGTTGCCATGGTTGTTCCCACGAAAAGCTAGGGAAAGGGGTTCGGTCCATCCTTGTAGAGCCCCGCATGCAAGGACAAGGCTGCGTACTCTGAGAAGTCGCCCGGTATCCCAGAGTCACCGTTCTAGACACCTCACCCAGGTGCCATTCAGCTTTCGGCACGGTTTTCACACCTCCGC
>NC_046661.1:17712075-17716727 GCF_010883055.1 Belonocnema kinseyi | reverse complement strand
CTGTCGGCTCACGCCTAATGTTCGTTCACTCGCAGATGCTAGTTGACGTCGTTATAGTTTCTTCTTCTCATTGTCTCGTCGTTGGTTCTTTTGGCGGTAGAGATTCTGGTTCTGCCTGCACTCCTCTCTTTGGTTTGTATGCCACAGCATGCCGAAATTCGCAAAGAGAGACTTCGTGCAGTGCCCTATATTTTGTCCTCCAAAAGATTTTGGTCTGAATGTTTTTCCAACGAGGACTGACGTTCTGCGATGCTGTCAGGAGGTTCGAAGGTAAAAGGGCTGTCTTTCAGAAGAAGACAAGGAGCCTTCGTTCGGAGACATTGCCGACGAAGTCCGTTCCAAACTAATAGTTATTTGGGAATCTGTTTCTATTCCAACGGTCTCAGAGCAGTGCAATAAGGAATGTCTCACAAATCTTCACGAAAAATTCATTGAAGAGTAAAACAACTTCTCAAAGTAATAGGGATGAGAAAATCGCCGCCTTTAAAGAGTACTGCTCTGAATTATTTAACATAGCCGCTTGTAATTGCGTTGCCTTGTCTAGGTGCTCCTCTCCCAAGGAAAAGAAGATTTCAGCCGTAGAGCATGCCTTCTATCTTGACCAAAGAGGTAAAAGACTAGTGGGAATCGCCAGCGTAGATGTCTCTGAAACAAAAGAATACATAAGAGAGCAGAACGTAATGCAAAAAGAGGCAGACTTGAACAGGGAGATGGTGGGGAAAGCGTTCCTACTGCATCGGCCTCCACATCTTCCTCTACGATTGATATGGATATAGATTTAGATTCCTTCTTCGAGGAAGGTGAAGGTGATAATCCTCCTCCTGAAATTAAGGTAAAGGTTGATGCTTCTACCGATGATGACGACTTTCACGACATACCACGCAGGCTTGTGTAGAGAAAATCATCGCAGGCCAGACTTGACTTATCTGAAGCAGCAGTAGTTGCTCAAAGATATGGTATAAGTCAACGGGTTGCGGCACATTTAAGCTCGCCTGTACTTCTCGCTGCCAATCGAGCAGGTATGATTTCCCCGGATATTTCTCAAAAAGTACCTGAGTGTCTAGTCATAGATAAAAGTTAGATGAGGAAGAAAGCCATGAGGATTCTATTCGTGGCTTATACTTTGATAGTCGGAAAGACGAAACACTGACAGCCTCCGGATTTATTAACAAGGAACACATATCTTTGGTGGCCAAACCAGGTTCTAGATACGTAGGCCATGTCGTCACACCATCGAACAATGCCCAAGATGAGTGTGATTCTATTTGTAATTACGTAACAACAGAACTGAATGGAGGCTTCGATGCAGTGGTAGTCGTGGGCTGTGACGGTACAAATACGAATACGGGCTGGAAGGGAGGAATTATTCGTCTACTAGAGGAACGACTTGATCGTCCCTTGCAATGGGTTGTCTGTCTATTATATTTCAAGAAGCTACCATTCAGAAGTCTTTTCGTATTTATTGACGGACCTACCTCTGGTCCGAACAAATACTCAGGGCCAATAGGGGGACAACTTCCAACTTGTGAGACCCTCGATGTTGTAAAGTTTAAACAAGTTGAGTGTGACTTACCTGAGACTGAGCTTACTGATCTCAGCTCAGATGAAAGGTATCTTTATGAGATATCAGATGCCATACGGTTCGGAGCGTGCTCTCCTGAGCTGGCATCCCGGAAGATAGGGTCCATCAACGTGGCTCGCTGGCTAACAACTGCAAATAGAATTCTGAGATTATACATATGAACAAAAAGACCCACAAACAAACTGCAAGTATTAGGTGAATACTTACGCACAGTATACGTACCTCCGTGGTTCCACAAAAGACGGGATAAGTCTATCGCTGATGTGAGTCGGCACCTCTTCCAAGCAATCAAATTGTCAAGGTTTCTTCCTCTGAAGTACCGAAATGTGGTAAACACTTCCATTCAGACAAACGGCTTCTCTGCCATGCCAGAGAATATACTTCTTGGAATGGCAACCAACCCTAGGCTTACCGTTCGCCAAGACGCACTCACCAAAATCCTGGAAGCAAAACATAAGCAACAGACAACTGTTTGATACAATATTGTGCCAAAAATTAATATTTGAGCTAATGATTACACAGAAATGATTGATTGGGAACAGACAGATGTTTCACATACTGTACCTCCAGTTTTAATTCCTATAACAGAGGATGAACTTACCGCTAAGCTATCTATGGCCGATGGCTTGGTACCAGACTGGAATTTTACATCTTTCCCTTGTCACACAGTAGCGTTGGAAAGAACTGTTAGACTGATAACAGAGGTGTCGAGACAAGGCATTGGTCCCGAGGCTCGGGACCGACAGATACGCGCCACACTTCTTTCTCGAAAGAGCGTCAACTTATTTGACACTAAGAAAGACTTTGTAGGTGTAATTAATGAGTCTGAGACTTAAATAAGCACGTTCTACATATGCTTGGTTGGTTGGGTAGGGCGTGGGTGGATCCCGATGTGCAGCCACCTCCACGTGGTGGGCTGTGGGTCACTCGAAGTAGTAGAACTCAGTGAGCTAGGAGCTGCACAAGTATTTAAGCGTTTTACTCGAAAATACGCAATTTTGAGCCATTTCCCCCTCCATGAGGATTTGCGTGGGGTGACTTTGGCGATTCGGTACGGACCTCTAAGTACCCTCTGATGACTTTTCATCGTAAAGTCACCCTTGGAAGGCCTCGTTATCGATTTTAAGCCCACTTTTGCAAAACCTTAAATTTTAGTGCTTTTTAGTGAAATTTCGAGATTTCACCCTAAAAGAACAGACTGAAGATATTATCCTGAGTTTCGGATTGGACTGGGACACTTTTCCGCACACAGGCGTTTTCTGGACACACAATGTTGTATTTTCGCCCCAGCCTAATGTGGGGGCACTACCCTACAGCAGATAATAAACATTGAATAGATAATATGCTTGACAATAATAATAAAATTATAATTAAATACCAATAATATATATAAATATATTTAAATAATTTAACATGTTACATCTTACGAAATACGTATCACACAGCGTTACTGATTTTCTTTTAAGGACGCTATCCTTCGTAACGTCAGCTTTTTCATTTCGAATAGATTGCCTCATTCTAATTTGCTAGTAGTATTGCACAATGTGAGACAAGGTATCCTTTGCATCTGTAATGTGGTCTTGGCAAGGAAATGTAATTTTTTTTACTTGTTTCAGTAAACTCGCTGAAAATCAACTCAAATGCATTTCTATTGCGATGATGCTTCTGAAAAAGACATTCTACTTCGGAGATTAATTTATAGAGAGTTACATTTGGATGAATCATCTCTTTGTTTGTATTAGGAAATTTGCTGTAACTTAGTGGTAACTGTTCTGGTGTAAAAAAGGATTTTTCTTTAGCAATGTCGGATACTGGCAGAAAAGCGCTCAGCCAAATTTTACATTTGACACATTTTTCCATATACCGGCAAACACAAGCAGTGGTATAAAAAAGAACGCAATCAGTAATAGTTGGTAGCTGATAGTCGTGTTCTATAGTATCGACGAAATCACTGAAGTCTGTGTCTTCGCTATTAGTCATGATAAGGAGCAGTTTTTCAATTTCTTCGAAGCAAGTTTTCTGTTTAGATAGAAAAAGGTCCTTCAACTGCGAAATTGTCATGAAAGGTTTCGGTGGATTGGCGGCAAAGACTGAGCAATTGCCTGACTTCGGGGGCTTCAAAATACTAAATGTTGCTAATATTTTGTATAATTGCAGGAGCGTCGGTGTGCATGGGTGATTATTGGGTCCTCCAGCATACCGAATAGTGCCAAAAAACGCTAGAAAGGAAAGAAATAATAATAAAAAATGAATTATCGAAAATAGATCAGATCAGATTACGATTTAGCCTCTATGATATATTACGATTCAGTCATTCTCTGGAGAGTAAGGAAAAAGCCAAAGAGGTTTATGTTGTGTATAAAAATCATAGATAAATATTTATTTTCATACTCATCCGTAGTTGGAGTAAAACGAAGCCATTAAAATAATATCTTATATATGAAGAAGAAGCCATTGATATTCACTTGTATTTCATAAAATGAAACTTCAGACAATTAAATGGAATTTAATATGACAAAGAAAAATCCGACGATATTCGGTTTTTTTTCTAAAATCAAATGAACAAATTAATTGAATTGAATATGATGAAGGAAAAACCGACGATATCAAATTGTATTTTATAAAACAAATCTTTAAGAAATTATATTATATATAGCGAAGAGAAAACCGACGAAACTCGGTTTTTTTCTAAAATCAAATACAAAAAATTAAATTAAATACGACGAAGGAAAAACCGACGATATTACATTGCATTTTAGTAAAGAAAACTTAAAAATTAATTTAAATTAAACATGATGAAGGAAAACCGAACGCTGTTTTTTTTATCTAATAAATTGAAAAAATGTGCTTTCAAGACCTACAATGGATCATGGTTAATTTTTCCAGTGAGGACGTAGGCAAACTTATACTCTTCAATTAAAGTCTTTTGGAAATTGATCATAGATTGTGAAGTGAATCGTAGTCCTTCACTTGTTGATTCAGTTAAAAAGTCATCCGGCTAGTAACGTACCAAATATTAAAACTTTTATAAGAGGAAAATGAATCATTTAATTGTTCTGTTTCCTAATAT
>NC_046661.1:17709758-17711975 GCF_010883055.1 Belonocnema kinseyi | reverse complement strand
CTTCTGGTGGAAGAAGTTTTCTTCAACCCATCAGCATTTGGCCCGTATTTTCGCCTCATATTTGAAGTCGGAAGAGCCGATTCCGGAGTGGTTGGTGGAAGGTCGCGCAATACTCCTGCCGAAAATATGCAACTTAGCTGAACAACGAGGCTCAAAGAAAGGCGTAGCCGGATGTCGGGAGAACCTGCTCATTGATAGATGTGTCTGCAAAGATGCAGCATTCTACCAGCGTGACCTATCGATGGCCTGGATTGATTATCGGAAAGCTTTCGATTCGACCACCCATAGACACATCATCTGTCTTTTGGAAATTTTAAAGGTTCATCCGCAAATAGTTAGGTGCATAGAGAGATTGATGCCGCTTTGGAAAACCAGATTTACTATCTCATCTGGAAAAAATCGTGTTACAACTAACAAGATCACCTTTCAGAGAGGTGTCTTTTAGGGCGACACCATGAGCCCACACCTCTTTTGCCTTACATTATTGCCACTATCTCTAGCACTTCCCCATTCCGACGGTTACTTGTGCGGCAAATTTGCAGATCGAAAGTACAAGGTCACTCATGTATTTTACATGGACGATCTTAAGATCTATGCTAAAAACAAAGAGCAACTACATCTAGCTCTAGGGATAGTCGAACGACATATTAAGGAAATTGGAATGGAATTTGGGTTAGACAAATGCAGCAAGGTTTATTTGAAGCGAGGAAAACTTAATGGCATCCCTGAAGATCCTGAGCTCGTTGATAGAAGCGCTATACGACACCTTTGCGCTGGAGAGCCTTATACATATCTGGGCGTGCCACAGAGCCGCATTCAGAATGTGACATCTATAAAGGATATTCTCCGAAGTAGATACAAATGTCTCATCCGGCAGATTTGGTCTTCCGAACTGTCGGCGAGGAACAATGTATCTGCAACGAACATGCTTGCCGTCCCGGTGGTACTCTATTCATTTGGAGTACTTCCATGGACGAAGAACGAGCTCAGATCCCTTGATATCGGGACAAGAAAGGTTATGCACATGAACAAAAGCATGCATCTTAAGTCTTCCGTTCCGCGACTGTACATCTCACGCCGTCTAGGTGGTCGCAGAATATTGAGTCTTGAATGTCTTCACAACAGGATTATTCTGGTTACAGCACATAGAGTTGCAAATGGAAGAGACCTTCTTCTTAAAATGGTCAGGAATCACGAAGAAGTGGGCAAAGGAGCGTTTCGGTACAAAGCAGCGGAGGAGGCTGCTGTAACACTCGGACTTGACTTCAGTATTAGGGGTGAGCAAAATGCATCAAATCTTATCTATCTCGAGTACTCACTCCTGAAAGCTCGGATTAAGAAAGCACAAGAGAAAAACTTTCGTGAACAGCTCCTCGATAAGAGGATGTACGGTATCTTCCATAGAAATGTGAAGGATCAGTCAATGGCTTGTGAGCTAACGTTTGCTTTCCTTAAATCGGCCGGATTGAAGTCTGTTACCGAGGGTTTCATTTTTACATGCCAAGACGGTATCATTTCCACCTTAACATACCGTCGCCACATTTTGAGCCAAGACATTCCAGATGATAGCTGCAGGGCGTTCCATTCACACCCCGAGCATTTAGCTTACATTCTATCAAGTTGTTCAACTCACGTGGGAACGACCTACATTGAAAGGCACAATGCAGCACTCAGAGTGCTTTATTACCATCTTTGTCACTCTTACGGCATGAACCTTAATATCGTTCCTCTAAATGCTCCTAGGGAAATCAAGTCAATTGTCGAGAATGGGAAGTGCCGCATATACTAGAACTTTATATTCTCGACAACTGTTTCTGTTGCTCACTCGAGGCCTGACATGGTTCTTCTTGACTACGAGAAGCCAACCATGTTCGTTATCGAATTTTCGGCAGCAGCTGACAAAAACATCATAGCCAAGGAGAATGAAAGAACGAGAGGTGTCGAGACCTTATAAGGGAGTTGCAACGATTGTACCCGGAATATTCTGTTAAACTAATCGTCCTTATCATCGGCGCTCTTGTAGGTGCCAAGCTTTCACTTGCTTACGGCCTAAAAAGCATCCTTGTGTGTCAACAATGTGCTAAAACACTTGCGGGAAAAATGCAGAAGGCGGTCGTCCTTGGGTTGCTCCGTGTTCTTAGGGTGCACGAGGCTTTTGCTGGATCGTCGTATCGATTCCTTTACAGACTGTAACCACCTATCTCACGGTCGTGAGAC
>NC_046661.1:17703556-17709658 GCF_010883055.1 Belonocnema kinseyi | reverse complement strand
AGCCTTGGAGGAGATTATGTTGAGAAATAAAAAAAAAAAATTCTTAAAAACGTTGTTTTTCTTGGTCAGGCCGGAAACTTATCAATCCACCCTCGTATAATTGGATTTTCAATTAAAACATTATTTTTCAACTAAAAATGGAATGGAATGAATTCGAAGAGAAAATTTAAAAAAAGATCACAATTTTTTTAACATTATTTCGTAATTTTGCCATATTATATAATTTAAAAAAAAAATAAGGAATTTAATTCTTGGTAAGCCTTCTTGCGCAATTTTGTTGTACCATTTTTTGTTATGTTTATGTTGGTTTGTAAAATTTGCTTTTAAATTTGAGTAAGTTTACGAGATTTTCAGAAATTTTGAAACTATTAAAAAATAATTAAAACTTGCAAAAAAATCAGGAAAAAATGGAATAATTCTTAAAGATTAGAAGATTAGAAGGTCTGAAAATTTAAAAAAAAAAAGAATTATTTTTCTAATAATCGTTTGAAAATTTTTTATAATTTTTATTAAAAAAAATGTACTTTAAAAAAAATTCAAAAAGATTTTGAAACACATCAAACGATTTCCTAAAATTTAAAAGAATAGTGTAGAAGATTTTAAAGCAAAATGTTTCAATTTGATAAGATGAAAGATTTTAAGAAACGTAAATAACCCAGTAAATTCAAGGAATATTTAGAAGAATGTAAGAGATTCAAATCTAATTTTAAACTTAATTTTTTTAGAAATGTTGATTTTCAAAGAGTTCAAAAAAATAAACTTAAGAACCTTTAAGGGAATTCCGAAAGATTTCAAGGAGATAAAATTATTTTTCTTAAAATTCTGTGAAAAATTTAGAAGATTATATAAGGCAAGTTTTTTACATCTTGAAAGCTTTTTTAAAGTTTTAAGAAAAATGTAGTAAGTTAAAAATATTTTTTTGGAATTTATTTTGTCTTAAACGTATGAGAAACATTTAAAAAATTGAAAAAATTTCCCAAAATGTATAAAATATTCATTGATATCTTCCAAGCTTCTAAATGTCCTAAACATCTTTTAAAGAGACTCGAATTTTTCTAATATTTTTTTAAATGCAATAAAATAAAATCATTTGAAGTCCTCTAGGTTCTTTTTTGAACATCTCTTTTCATGCTATTTTAGGCTATAATAACAATTTTGAGGATTTAAAGAGAAAAAGCCAAAAAGTTATTAACTTGACCTCATTCAAAAGACTAATCATTTGACAAAAATGTTGTAAAATTTTCCTTTGAATGTGGCGTGCAAAGGAATTTTATTAAAAAATGTGTGGAATTTTCTGAACAGAGAACTTCATGAATTTCTGAACTTTCTTATTTTTATTTTTCAAGTGTATTTCAATCTGCTTTACGTTTAGTGAAAAATCATATGCTGAAAAACGATAAGAGAAATATCTATTTCTTAAACTTCAACTATAATTTGAAAGGCGATTCTTCATAAGTCTGTTACTAACTAATGGATATATTTGTTTAATTTTTATCCTGAAATATATTTCCTAAGGTCAAACATGGTACACAAATATCGTAAAATTTGTAAAACACCAGCTATTTACAGGATTTTTTAAAACAAACATCAATGTGTATCATATTCAAATAAATTTTGACAATATATATAAAAGTATTATTATTTTTAATTAAAAAAATTAATGCATAGAGAGTACAGTTTGTATTTGAAATTTCACGACGGCTTTTTGTACCATGTATGACCCTCGGCCAGAAGCAAGGAAAAATAATTTAAAAATATGTTAATTAATTATTAAAATGTTACAAAAACTTACCTTTACAATTTTTGCTCTATTTATAATCATGAGATATTTCTTCATAAAATAAATTTTATTGGATTTAGTTTACAATTATTAACAATCAATTTCCAATCACAATTATTTTACAATTAAAATAAAATTTTAAAAGCTAAATTTTGTAATTTTGAAATAAGTATTTTAAGGCTTAAAAGATTTTCTAAAGATTTCATATACAAGAAAATAAGTATTATCAGTTTGTTTAAAAATCTATATGTAAATAATTATTATAAGATTCTTAAGAAAATTAAAAAAAAAAGATTTTCGAATATAACAGATGTGTCAGAAAAGATGCTAGGAGATTTTAAAGACTTTTTATTTTTAATTTATAGGATTTTAAAAAATATGAGGAAAATTTATTTTCTATTTAAAACGTTTTAAATTCTACAAGATATTGGTAACTCTCTTGAGTTTTTATCCCAAAAATTTAAAAAAATCATTCAAAATGTAGAAAAAAATTTCCTCATAATCTTCTAAATTTTCCCAAGCATTTGAAGAAGCTTTGTTTTTTCTCCAATCTCTAATCTTTAAAACTTATTCAAATTTTTCCTATTTTTTTTTAATTCTGCAAAATTAAAAAAATGCCTTTAAATTTTTTCAGATGCTTTAAAAATATTTGAAATCTTTTGCAATGTTTCTAAATGTTTAAAAATAATATTTTCAAATGAATTGTTTGAAATAAAAAATTACGCTAATTATTCCTTTAAAAATCTTTACAAGTTTTAATTATTTTCGAATCGTTTCAAAATTTCTGAATATCTCTTAAACTTACTCAAATTTGAAAGAATTATGTTCCTTAATTTTTCTAAAGTTAAGTGATATCGAAAAATTACGACATTTTGTTTAAAAATATTTTACGTACATACTAAACATTTTATGAATTAAAAAAAAATGGTTTGTAATCTTTTTTCAATTTTCTGTTAGAAATCATTACAAAACAATTATTTACATTCTTTTCCAAATAGTTTCTTTCGTTATCTTTCATTATCTGAAAGTCATTCGTTTATCGACTTTTTAATATTATTTTTTCATTTTACATACACATCTATTATATCTTATCAAAATTTAATATAAAAATCTTAAATGTTAAGTGTATTTAAATACTACAATTTTTAATGTTTCCAAATTTTTAGAAATAATTCCACAAATTTTACGTGTAATTAAAATAAAATTTTTTTAAATCTCATTCAATTTATTCCAAGTTATCTTTTTTTTAATTTTCAAAATTTATGTAATTACTTAATCTGATTGAAAATAATTGAACCTCTTGCGATTAAAAGCGGGGATTCTGCTTGAGAAGAAATGTGCTGAAAGTAATTAAAAAAAAACATTTTAATTTTAAAGACTGATAATTATACACAATTTCCAGGCGCATCTTTCTTATGATTCTACAACAATTTTTAAGTTTTTAAATTTCTTAAATCAGTTTCTCCGACGTTTCTAAAACTCTTCTGAAGCTTAAATTCTTTTTTAATCTCATCAATTTGACTCAATATTTATTGAATTTATTGATTATTTACATTTTTTTTAATTTGCAGTGTTATCGAATTAAAAAATGTTGATTTTAAAACTTTCTACACTCTGTTTCGAAATTTTAGGAAATTGTTTGATGTGTTTAAAAATCTTCTTTAATTTTCTTTTAAAGCACATTTAAAAAAATAAAAAATCATTCAAAATTTTCACATTATAATTAGGAAAATAATTCTTTTTTCTAATCTTCTCAGGTTTTATAATCTTTAAAAATTATTCAAATCAACGCAAGACTTACGATTGCCGAGCCAGTTAAGGCAAGACTTACGATTGTATGTACAATGAAGGTGAAACTAATTGCTTGTTTTCTTATGGAAACGTTCGCGCTTCATGTCAAACGATCATTGAAGAGACTTTCGTTTAACACTAGTAGGATCATTATCATTTCTTTGCAAAGACCAGAAATAGTCGGCCATCATTCTTACATTGCATCGACCTTGATAATGTTGCTCTTTTTGGTGAAAGTATTGATGAAAGCGTTCGCCCATTTCTTCACTGAATGCTCCAACATTTTCTGGGAAATAATCCAAATGAGATTTGAGAAAATGTAATTTCATACTCATGAAACAACCTAATCTTTTAAAATTCTTTAACATACTAGATACAATAATTCTAAACTGTACAACATCTTTGAATCTCATCCATGCATCCTTTTCAATAGATGTCATGTTTTTGATAAAATCATCATCTTTGATAAGTCTTTTTATATCAGGCCCAACAAAAATACCTTCTTTAACTTTGGCATCACTTAAATGCGGAAATGTAGATCAGATATAATTGAAACATTCTCCTTCGGTGTTTAGGGCTTCCACAAATAGCTTCATTAACCCTAGTTTTATATGGAGTGGTGACAATAATACTTTCTTTCTGTCAACAAGACTTTCACAAACAACATTATACTGACGAACTGCCTACTCTAATCTGTCTGGCCATTTCTCCATTATTCAATGTTCATTCCTTGCACGACTGTCCCAAGGGCAAAGAAAACAAGGGTATTTAATGTTTCCTGATTGTAAACCTATTATAAGATTTATCATTTTTAAAGTCACCACAAATAAGCCAATTATGGACATTGTATTTTATTTTTATCAGGAGTAATAGGAAAGTATCATAAGATTCTTTTAGTGTAGTTGAGTGACCTACTGGAATTCTAGCGTACTTATTTCCATTATGTAATAGTACTGCTTTCTGACTTTCTGTAGACGAATCTATGGAAAGACGCCAATCCTCTGGCGTATACAAGTTTATTTTATATAAATTAATGAGTCCTTCGCTTTCATTACAATACACAATCCCACTGTCCATTGAAAAGTACATGATAAACTTTTATTCTCTATTTCTGTAAACCGTTACTCTAGTTCCAGGTGACAATAGTTTCCTCTCTTTAAGTCTTGAAGCGCAAAGCTCAGCTTTATCTTTTAGAAGATCAAGGCCACGTATAAAATCGTCTAATCCATCTTGGTCAAAAAATTTAGGACTTTCATGGTCTGATTCTTCCCAAGAAGGATCTTCAGTTGCATTAGGATCGTCAGTATCCATTGATTCGTGAGTTGATCGGACACTTGTTTTCAGAGTGATTTCTAATACCAATCTTGGCTGGTGTAAAACTTTTTACATCAGGGTAAACAATCTTCTCTAAATACTTTTTAGAAAAACCTCCTGTTTTGCATAAGCAAAAGTAACAATCAATATCATGATCGTTGAGCTCACGCCAAACAGGTGGTTGAATAACAGCCTGCGTCTTGGTACTTTCATCTTCCCAATTTGACAAATTTAGTCTACAAGCATGACAAATTGAGGTTGATACCCACGGTTTATCGAAATTTTTCATTGAAGCCTCATACCATTTGAATTATGACGTTTTTATCGATTCATTAATTGATCGACGGTATTTCTCCGTTTCATAATTTCCACAAACATGACAAAACGTATTAACTTTCTTAGCGCAAAGAGTTCTTGAACTCCTTTTTTTCTTATAATGAACAGTAACATGAAAATTCTAAAAATCACTATATACAAAAATCACGATCGACACGAAATGTAACCGCTAGACAGATTTCAAATACAAAAAGAATTTTACTACCTACGCATCTAACCGTTAGCCCGCCACTCAAACGTGATCTCTAATACGGAAAGATTTGTAGCAAAAAACGAATTTCATCACCTACGCATAACACGTCATGAAAGCGTCGCCAACTCAGTGAGCCAACTAGGGATCGAAGACTGCCTGCGCCGTAGAACGGCGCGCACATACAGCGAATGTGCGCATTAGAATGCACACAGAGTGCGCAGTAGCTTTCCGCGCAGTCCATCTTCTTTTGTTTTATCAATGTGCGAAGTTTGGTTCCAAACAACTGCACGCTTTTTTGTTAGTATTTTGTGTGGGATCTTATGTTCTTTTTAAAGCTCTAAATTGTGGCCGCTATATTGGATCTTCCAGGGGATATAACAAAAAACTGACACCGGCAATAGAAAGGGCGCCCTCAAAAACCCCTGAGATAATATTTTGAAGAAAAAATATCGTACCGTCGCACAGTGGGGTGAAATCGGAAAACGAGGTTCAAAATGACATTTAGAACGCAATTATGCACCGATTTTAGAATTTTTCTTTTTTGAATAATTCAGAACTAAATTTTGCAGAAAATGGTGAGAGTAGGTTTTTTATTTTTTTGTTTATTTAATTTTTATTTTAATGTAAACATCGAAAAAAATGTCGATTTTTCTAATTTCATTTTTTATCTTCTAGACAAAATTTTTCT
>NC_046661.1:17698134-17703456 GCF_010883055.1 Belonocnema kinseyi | reverse complement strand
AATTTAAATATATACGTATATTTTAAGTACACTTACTCCTAGTTTTGTAGTTTCCCATTCATCAAGCCAAGAAAGGGAGTTTTTAAGGCCTTTAAACATTATACAATTTTTATAAAGAATAAGGTAATTGTTATTGGAATAATTATTTAATTTATGATTGTTCTTACAGTCAGTTCTTCACTCTTATATTTTGAAGCTTTTTCTGGAGATAAACCATTCATCGCATCAAACATTTGATTAATTAATAATAATAATTAATAATTAAGCTTGCAGTAGCAAAGATAAAAATCTAAAATAATTTTCAGTTAATTTAAGTGTGTCAAGTTAAATGAGTTTATAGTTTTTTTTCATTCAATTAAATTCGACCTGCAATGCAAGAATTACTCTCATTTTTAATAAATTATTTGGGTTGATGTCACAGGTGAGATTGGGACCTTAGGTGGGGGAACCTGAAGAAAATATCAAAAATGGACTTTTAAATTTGAAGCAATAAATCTCGAATATCAGCGATTATTAGAGATTATTAACACTATACATACTATCAAAAATTCAGAACCTGAATATAGATCAATCAAAATTTAAAATTTTCATCAAGGACCAAAAAGAATTTAATAACGAAACTTTAGGATATAATAAAGGTTTTAATTCAAGAATAAAAAAATAATCAAATTTTGACAGAAAACACACAAATACCTACAACCCACCTTTAATTCCTGTTTATCGTACAACCGATTTCTGATGCACTTAATCAAGTGCGGTGGATCAGAAAAATCGTAAACTTTTCGATCAGGTACAGTAGGATAAAGGAACCAACATTTTGTTTGTGAGAGCTTTCCCCTGACTCCTAATTCTGACCAGAATTTCCTGTTCGTGGAAGCTCCATCGCTTACCACACCATGGATTTTCGCGCCAGCTTTCTCCAACAACATAATAGCCTGGATTATTAACTTGGCCAGCATTACTCCACCAGTTGACCCTTTTGAAGTGTAAACTGCAATGGGTTGAGTATAATCATCCATGAGAGGTTGAAGCATGATGACCAATCCATCGATATATAGAAATGGACCGGTAATGCTGTGGGGAGAACGGTAATGGGCTCTAGAGAGAGAAAAAACATATGAGACGTAAACCTATCTCTTTCTAGATAAAGCTGATTGGTCGAGAATATTTTCGTTGGGTGAAGTTTGGCGCAGCACAGGACCGTGCTTTGTGTCGCGAGTGCCCCAATAATGTGAAGTTCATCGCACTTTTCAGAATTGATTTATTTATAATTTAATTATAATTTATTGTAAATAAATATAAAAAATGGTGGCAGTCTGTGTAGTTTTTGGGCGTTGTCAAGACGTTTATATGGGGACTTATTTTCATACGTAAGTAAAGTTATTGAATATAGTAAAATAAAAAATATTACAACAAAAACAAAACCTCAAAATATGAAGTTTTGTAGCTATGCAATACAAATGGTTATTTTTCATGTTACAGAAATATTGTTCAAATTTTTGACAGTTATTACATTATTTTTGAACTCAAAAAATGATTATTATTGTAGCATTTTCAATCCAGTTTCAAATAGAATTGAAGGTTACCAAGTTTTTAAAATAATCTATCTGAAACAAGTTATTTTACATGAATGTTCTTTAAAATTCAATTTATTATAACTACAAATTTCTAATGTATTGTTTATCTTTTTTTTTAATTAACCGTACAGAATATTTAGGTAATACCCGGGGCCACCAATTCACTTGACAGAGTCCTGAAACAGATAAAGGCAGGTCTACGTCTCATATGTTTTTTCTCTCTCTAGAGCCCATTTCAGTTCTCCCCAAAGCGTTACCGGTCCATTTCTATATGTCGATGGACCAATCCATGATCGCGACTTGCTCACTTATATCTGCGGCTGTACCGTCACCTTAGTCAGTTAATCCACTTAACGCTATTGTTTTTGTGTCCAACCTAATATTTTTGCGTGTCTTCATTTCATCGACAGATAAGATAAAATTTCGTTTTATCTCTGGCATTGAATTAAATTTTTCCTCTAGTAAATCGAACAATGGCTGATGAAAACCACATGGCGTATCGTTTACAGATAGGTACCTACATTGAACAAAAATAAAAGCATGTATTTTAAATTTTATTTCTTCTGGAAATAACAATAACATTTCTTAAAATTTAAGTTGCAATTTTTTTACCTTTTAATTGTACTCGTACAAGGCAGTGGCAAAACATTCGTTTCCTTAAAAGACGGTACATTGCAGGCTATTTCATGTGAAAAATAAGACATAAGACGATCCACTCATCAAAATATCGATGTCCTTTTCTACTTTTATGCCGCGATGCTTTTGAAATTTCCGTAATAACTATTTTTTCATTTTCAGACATTTTTCTTACCTTCAGTTCTGTCTCTAAAGAGACTGAATTCGCCGAAGCCATTTTTTTCTCGCATCAATCATCTGATTTCTTAATAACTTTCTCGAATTCTTATTGTAGTCCATTTTCTTTGTAACTCTTCTTAGTTTTTCTTTCATGAGGCGAAGTTTTCTTTCATTGCCATTACATGCTGTGAATTTTAATCTTTGGACCTCTTTTCGTTTTTCCAGTCTCATAGTCTTATTTATTAATATTGCTTTCGCTTTCTTGCAAGGTAAGCAATATTTCATATGATGGAAACTAGCAGAGTCCAAGATTAAATAACAATTGCGATGTCGCAAGTGTCCTGAGGTATCACGAAGAGTAGCGGATGTTTGAGAATTTGTCACTCTGTTAGGAATTGCACATCCTTCACAAGTTTTAAATTTGTGAAAATTTTGGATCAGCATTTCGATTTCTTCTGGACAAAATATAAACTTACTCGTAAATCCTAGTTTCTCGACTTCTACTGGAAAATCCAAGACGTAAGCATGAACGGTCATGTCTTTGTCCAAGACAACCTTTTTGGAAGAAACAGTATTAAATTTCCCATTATTTAATCGTCCTGACCACTGAATAAAAGTGATGGCTTGGAAGTTCCCGTCAATAACATCAGATCGAGTCCATGCAGTGGGAAATTTGAATGCTTCCTTATTTGAAATGAGGGATTCAAATAAAGCAATTCTTACCAGTTCCAAATCGTTACTGTCTTTTACCGTTGGATCTTCAGAAACCTCATTTGTGGGAGGAACAAAAGCCGAGTCAGAAACTGTAGACTTATTATTACTTGTCCCATGAGAGAGGTTAGGAAGAGAGATATCCGTGTCTGATAAAGGTAGCAAATCATTAGGAGGATTATCTTAAAGTTTCCTTCTTTTTGGAATTTTTACAGTCGTCTCTTGCTGCCTTTTTTAGGTGATTTGCGCCTCTTCAATGTTTTGGGCAGGTAGGCTGGGCAGTTAGGAAACTGAGTTGGCATGGCGCCTTTTTTCAGCCGTGGTATTAAATAGTTTTCCTACAATACGAAGAAATTAAAAAATATTATATTAAAAATAAATTTTATTTTAAGCTAGTCGCTTCTAATATGATTTTAGTCATTATATATTAATTTTTTCGACGATAATGGTTAATAAGCAAACTGATTAATGTAAATGTTTATATTTTTCTTTATTTATTTAAACTTATTATTAAAAACGCAAAAGAACTAACGTATAATAATAAATAATAACAGGGTGACCGTTTAAATAAAAAATCCCGGTCATTTCCGGTTCGCAAACATTTTTCCCAGTCAATAAAATTTAAAAAATCGAATTCTATTTTAAACATTTTTTTAATTTAAATAAATAAAAAATGAACAATAAGTTAAAGCATTTAACGTGAAACTCTCGAATTTTAAACTTTTAAAATTGAGGCTTAAAAGCAAAGTTATTTTAATTTTAAATAGTTTAAGTCTTCTTCAAAAAGTTAAACAAATTTTGTCAACATTTTGAGAAATCTAGAAGTTGCTTTTAAACTTTTTCAATCTAAAATTATTTTTTGAAATTTATTATAAAAAAATTTTCTGAAAATTCGTATTCATAAATACCAATTGAACACTTAGTATTTGTAGAACAAATTAGAGTAATTTTAAGAGATATCAAGAAACTTTTTAAAATATTCAAAATTAATTCCGAACTCAAAATTATTTCAAATAATTGAAACGAAGTGTGTGTACTGACAAAATTCGGCTATTCGTACCGAAATTTCGCTGCAAATACCCACAGATTTTTAAGAATTATGAAAGGCTCCAAAAAATAAAGAAAATTTTCTTAATATTCCTGGGAGAATTGAAAAAAAAAATTATTTCACATAATTATTTTAACAGAATATTTAAAAAGACTAAGAGATTTACAAAATCGTCAAAAAAAGACTGAAAATTTTAAGGATTGTTTTTTAAATTTGTGAATTTTCTAAAAATTGTAGGCAAAATTCTATTTATTTTAAAATATTTACAGAAGTTTTAAAAATACACACACTTCGTTTAAATTACTTGATATCATTTCAAGTATCTAATTAATTTGAAATATTTTTAAAACTTCTTAATATCTCTTAAAATTACTCAATGTTTTTCAAATAATAAGTGTTAAATTATTGTTTATATATAAAAATTCAAAAATTTCGCTGGCAAATTAAACATTTTTTAAATAGAACAATAAACATTGCAACGTTAAAAGTTGAAAAGCTCTTCAAAATTCTAGATATTTAAAGCTTTTCATGTAAAACAATTCAATTTCAAATTGTTTACTTTTAATTATTTTGTTTCAAATTACTCGTCTTAAATGAGCAGTGAAATATAGCTACATATTAAATACTTATTCTTTTTCTAAATTACAACATTTTAAATTAAATGGATTAAAAAGTGAATAATCTGGACTGAAAAAATATTTGTAATTTAATAAAAGCCTTTAATTACACAGGCCGACAAATTTTAAAGCCAGAGACCAGACCGAATATTTCCGAAGGATTTTGATGCGCTGAATTAGAATCCGAGCTCAAAATTGCTTCTGTACGTCAGGTTTTCATGATATTCTAACCTAAAAGTGCAAAAAACGGGTTTTTAGCTGTTTTTGACGTTATGTGACCGAACAAGAAAAATGTCTACCACAAAGGCTAATATGGAATTTGAAAGTACTAATCTCTCCCTTTCTAACCTACTTGGATTGATTAGGATATCTTAATTTTTCACCAAAATATTGTAATTTGAAATTTTTTGTTTTAGCGTTTTGACCCATTACCGCTGAGGTGTTCAGATTTATACAACGCATTCTCTATTGCCGACGCACAGTGGGGTGAAATCGGAAAACGAGGTTCAAAATGACATTTAGAACGCAATTATGCACCGATTTTAGAATTTTTTTTTTGAAAAATTCAGAACTA
>NC_046661.1:17695934-17698034 GCF_010883055.1 Belonocnema kinseyi | reverse complement strand
AGCTATCTAAGGATGGTACTATAGAACGCCACCTCAAGGTAGGCCTAGTGGCGCCATCTCTTGGTCAGGCCGGAAACTTATCAATCCACCCTCGTATGTTTCAAAATTGAACTATTCTGTTGTAAATTCGATTGTGTGTTCTAAAACATTTTTCAGTTAAAAATTCATTTCTCCCATCGAAAGTTCAACTATTTTAAAATTAAAATTTTTTAAAATAACTGTTTTTGTTGATAATTTAACTGGTTTGTTGAAAAATCGATTTTTGTATTGTTGAAAAAACATTTTCTTATACTAAAAATGTAACTGTATCATTTTTAGTTGAATTTTTTTAGTAGGAAATTGACCTTTCTCAGTCAAAAATTCTTCTTTTTTGGTAAAAAATTATTCTTCTTGTTTAAAAATTCATCTATTTTAATCAAAAATTCATTTCTTCGGATGAAAATCCATTTTTTGTTGAAACTTCTTTTATTTTCGTATAAAATGGTTAAAATTTCATCTTTTTTTGGAAATTTGTCTATTTTGTTAACAAAAATTTTTGTTTTTTAAAATTGATTTCGAAAATTGTGAATTTCTGTTTTCGCTGGAAAGTTATTGGGTTTAAAATTAAATTATTTGTTTGCAAATTTAATTTTTTGCTTGGAAATTTAAACATTTTGTGGAAACTTTGATTTCTTGGAGTTGATAATTATTTTTCAACTGTAAATTTATCTTTAAAATTTTTCATTGAAACATTATAATTTTAGTTGAAAATTAATTTCTTTAGTTGAAAATTCTATTTTTTATCTGAAAATTTAACTAGTCCATTTTTGATCGAATACTTATTGTTTTAGTTTAAAATTCGTTTCTATAGATGAAAATTGATCAATTTTGCTGACACTTTTTTTTCTTGAAAAATTTTCTTTTTAGTTATAAATTTATCTTCTTTGTTGGTGAATTATTCTTCTTAAAAAATTCATTTGTTTTAGATAAATAATTGATTTATTTTGTTGAAAATTCGCATTTATTTAGGTTTAAAATTAAATTTTTTCAACTACAAGCTTCAGTATAAACTACAATGTTTAAGTTAAAAAATGTATTTTTTAAATTAATTTCTTAGGTTGAAAATTTAACTATTTTGTCGAAAATTTGTTTTTTATTTGTGAAAAATCAATTGTTTACTAAAATTATGACTAAGGCATGCAGAACAAAATTTGAAACATTTTAGACCCAGAAGTCTTGTTTCCTATATGTATTTACGTAAAGTCCATTATGTTTGCCTCTTCGCAATAAGCATAATGGTTCTAAGGTAACTCAGGATTTCAAAACCTGAATAGATTGGAGAAGCAGCTAGATCGTCATTCGTGAAGTCGGGAGATCTCGGGTTCCTGCTCGTGCATTTTTGGCTTTACAGAGGCTGGGCTTCGAAGAATTTAAGAGTCGACTCACTGACACGCTACGTTGGAATGAGACGCACCCAGATGGGAGAGTGGTGGGGGCCGAAAAATCCCACGTTCTGGAGACACTGGTACCGCACTCAGGGTAAATGACGGGTGTAACTCAGACTCGGATACGCGCGCCATCGAGGATCTCCTCTTAACTAAAAGATTAATGAAACTGATGAACCTACTGCCTCCTTCTAAGAAAAGTTTCATATCTCTGAGCGTATTTTAAAAATACTTTATTTCTTAAAAGGTGAATTATTAACTATTGAAGAAATGGTATGAAATGAGAAATACATAATTGTTCAACGTTTAAATTAGGATAACTTGCTATTCGTTTTTTTTCTTCACATCAACCACGTTGTTCGTTGCAGGAGTCAAAGCTGCCAGATCGTGGATGAAATTTACCCCCACCATACCTACCGTTTGGGAGCCGCAAAACAGAAGGCGCATGATTACCGCTGTGAGTTCGTATGTAAGCCGAAAATGCACGATTCGACTTCGGAGTTCTGATGTACGATGATTGCCGATCTGAAGGCTTCGGAAGACTTCGGTGGTTTTCTATTTATATCTCGCTCCCCATTTGAAAGAATTTGAAGAAATTGGCGATTTGGATCTTTTGCGTGATTCCTAATTTCATGCATACGTCGATTTTCAAGTTATGTTTTCCAGGTGTACATAA
>NC_046661.1:17689530-17695834 GCF_010883055.1 Belonocnema kinseyi | reverse complement strand
TGGAACGTTTTAAAATACTCTCAAATATTTCGAAACCTTCAAAATGTTTTGAAAGACCTTGGCATCTTTTAAAGATTTCTAAAGTACTTTGGAATTTTTTTAAATAACCCTACTAAAGTTGTTAAAATTCTTAGAAATTCCGTTAAATTATAAAAATAAGTAGAAAATTCCTTGAGATCTTTCAAAACATCCTCAAATATTTAACATCCTTAAAAACCTTTTAAAATCTTTAAAATTTTTTAAAGCTCTTGAAAATATCTTAAAATCGAATAAATACCCTGAAACATTTAAAACCCTATAAAATCTCACACTATATTATTAAAATAATTTGAAAATTACTTGAAATCTATTAAAATATTCTAAAATATACATCAAATCCTTTAAAATATCATTCTAAATTACTGTGATCAATTGAAAATTCCTTGGAATCTTTTAAAATTCTCTCAAATTTTTCAAATCCTTTAAAATCTTTTCAAATACCTAGAACTTTTTATAAAGATTTCTAAAGTATTTAAAAAATTTGTAAATAACCCTTTTAAAATTAGTTTAATTCTTTGAAATTCCCTTAAATTATGAAAATCAGTTGAAAATTCCTTGACATTTTTAAAAGTATGCTCAAATGTTTAAAATCCTTAAAAATCTTTTTAAATCTTTTAAATTTATTAAAGTGCTTAAAAATATCTTCAAATTTGAAACATACCCTGAAATATTTTTTGTAATGTCAAGGAATTTTCAGCTGATTTCCATAATTTATGGGAATTTTAAAGAATGAACCCAATTTTAAAAGTGTTATTTAAAAAATTTTTTAATACTTTATAAATTTTTAAAAAATTAAGTTGTAGGTGTTTCAAAAGATTTTAAAGGATTTGAAAATTTTTAGAGAATTTTAAAAGATTCCAAAAAATTTTCAATTGATTACAGTAGTTTAATATGACATTTTAAGGGATTTGATATATTTTAAGATATTTTCATAGATTTCAAGTAATTTTCAAATTTTTTCAATAATTCAGTGTGAGCTTGTTAATGATTTGAAATATTTCAAGGTGTGTTTCAAATTTCAAGATATTTTCAAGCGCTTTAACAAATTTAAAAGATTTAAAAAGATTTTTAAGGATTTTAACTATTTGAGAATATTTTTTGAAATGTCAAGGAATTTTCAACTGATTTCCATAATTTATGGGAATTTCAAAGAATTAACCCAATTTTAAAAGAGTTATTAAAAAAAATTTTTAATACTTTAGAAATCTTTAAAAAAATAAGTTGCAGGTGTTTCAAAAGATTTTAAAGGATTTGAAAACTTTTAGAGAATTTAAAAAAATTGCAAGGAATTTTCAATTGATTACAGTAATTTAATATGACATTTTAAGGGATTTGATATATTTTAGGATATTTTAATAGATTTAAAGTAATTTTCAAATTATTTTAATAATTTAGTGTAAGCTTTTTAAGGATTTTAAATATTTCAGGGTATTTTAACTTGTTATAAAATAAACTACTCAAAAAAACAATATAACTGATTTTTTCAAAACATAAAATTGTCATATTAGCGTATTGAATATAAATTTAAATATTACGTAAATACTTAAAAAGCCAGTTCTTAATATCCTGTACAGTTAATACAAATATAATAAAATAATTCATACATATATATTTAAGGCCTCATAATACTTATCTAACCTTTTTGCATTACTTAATTTTAATTTTTTAATTTAATGTCGCTATAAAGAAATTCTGATATTGAATTTCGATAAGACTTAACTTTATTCGTAGTTTTATTTTTATTAAACTTTTATTATTGCAATTCATAGTTTTTGGAAACAAATTTATAATATTATAAGGTTTAAAGATAAAGAAAATATTAGTAAAGGTAAAATTCTCTGTAAATTGTCAAGTTGTCTTAAAATGACGGTCACAGTCACGAGAACGTGACCGGATTGCAAATGTCCGAGAAATTTAGAACTTTAGTCCCGCATTACCCTATAAGTTTCTCAAAAATATGCCTGAGTGCCGTACCCATGAATTTACAGACTGACTCAGACCACTTCAATATTTCTAACGGCGAAATGTATATTAGCTTTGCCAAGATAAGAACGGTACCTTTGTTGACACAAGAGAGAGTGAGAGAGAGGGGGGGGGAGAATACTCACGGGAAATATAAACACTCATACAATACAAAAATAGAAAACCGACATGAAATATCTGGAACGAATGCTTAATAATTTACACGTATAAACTGGAAGGTTTTTAACCTTTTCAGTTGAGCGGTTTTCAATTTAATGAAAATAAACTGCAAAATTCAGAAATTTTTAAATTCAGAAATTATAAAGTTCTGAAATTTATATTGAGTTCAAAAAATGTAAATCCATGTTAACATGTTCAAACCTCTAAGTTAAACAATCAATCAATGAACTTTACAAATTTTTAACATCATATTATTAAATTATTTTAGGCGAGGAACATCACAAATTTTAAATTTTCTTTAACTTAAAAGTTCTTAAATTTGAAGTTTAATTATTTTCATTTTAAATAGTTTTAAATCATTTCAAGTTTTCAATTAATTCTGAATCTTTTCAAAACTTCTAAACATCTGTTAAAATAATTTTAAAATTTTGAACAAATAATAAGTGTTCAATTATTATTTATATATTTACTTTTAATTATTTGAATTCAATTTACTCGTATTAAATTAACAGGCAGATATTGATAAATATTAAATCATTATTCTTTTTTTAATTACAATAAAATTCCAAATTAAATGTGTTAAAAAGTGAATCATTCAGACTGAAGCAATACTTTTAATTTAATAAAAGCCTTTAATTACGAATGTAATATTATTCAGTTATTTTTAAGGTGTAAATAGTTGAAAAAGATTGAATTTTAATTGCTGATCCTAAACTCAAAATAATGCACACGCATAACATTTTTATTGAGCAGAATACATTTTTTGTTATTATTCCTCAACCAGAGAATTCAGGGATTTTCATTATATCATGTTACAGCAACTCCGATTTCAGTTTTTGTATATGGTAATTTTTGTGGACAAAAACTCAGGGGAACTGGACCCGATTTACCACACATCGGATTTAGTTCGTCCGGGTTTTTATCCACAAAAAGTACAATTTTCAAAAACTGAATTCGGAGATGCTGTAAGATGGTACAAGGGACATCCCCGATCTCTGTTTTGTGGGATAGTAACAAAAAATTGTATTCTGCTAAATAAAAATAGTATGCGTGTGCACTATTTTGTGGTTATGATCGACAATTGAAAATTATTTGAGAAATAAACTTTTTTAATTGCCTACAAACAACGTTAGTTCCGGGTCATTAGTTACTATGTTTAATGGCTTATCCTAAGTTTTCGATTAAAAATATTGTGCAGTTTGAAAGTAAAGCTGGGGAGATTTAAAACAAACATAACCTCAAAAAACACACACAAATTAATCAAACTTAGCAAAATAAAATCCTTATAATTATCTCACAAAAAAAGAGTTCGGGGACGGCCGTTATCATGTTCGCTATCATTTACTAACTTTTTATGAGAAAATATTTATTATTGTAGGAAAAAAGCCGGGGAATCTTACACTGGTAAAATCGAAAAATCTCCAAGTATCACATGCCCTTAAATTAATTTCTAATATTGCTTGAGTTTGAAAAATGCAAAACATAGAAAAATACAAAAAGAGTACAAAGACATGTGATTCTTGAAGGAAAATTGTTTATATTACTCCCTTGTTAGTCCGAACCGAACATTTCGTTATGCACACTTTACCATTTTGTAATCTATATATAAACAAAAAATGTCGATCACTATTCTATAAACATTTAGTTATTAGGATTATTATATTATTCATTAATTAATAAATAATATGATGATGCATCATTTATCAAAAATAATTATTCTATTATTTATATTTTAAAAAGTTTCTTACCTTCAATGCGCTCGTAAACACATCACAGCTCACCTGTTTTAGCAGCTGACTCACGTATATGCACACACGCTCTAAGCATCGGCCATTTTTTCAACCAATGGCCAATCTTTCTTCTTATAGGGTCTCTATGTCACTGATCCGAATTAATCACGAAATTACTATTTTTAATAGGATTTATTTCTACCCTACCGAAAGAAATCTCTGAGTTTTCTTAAGCGAAATAGCTTGGCCCATTTGAGTCTATAATCAAAGTCGATTTGAAACAAAATAATCTCGGAGATAGTTTGAGAAATTTGGGTCCTTTTCAAGATCCTTTTAGTGGTCCTTTCAAGAGTGGTGCGACGGTAATATAATGTTCCTTTTGTATTCGTCACATACCCGGCGGGCAGAGTTATTTACAGTAGTTGGTCGTGGCTAATCCGCTCTCCCTTTTTAAATTTCTCTTCAAATTATTAACACTTTTTTTTAATTGATGAATTTTCTCATTATACTTATTTATAATTATAACTTATATACTGATATACAATTTTCTAGTTGAATTCAAAAATGTTGTATTTTTTGGCGTATCTTATTCCATTAACGAGAAACGTTCTATTAATTCCAATTTTAAGCATTAAAAAAAAAAAGTTAGATATCTGAAGTCATCGAAACCCATAGATTCTGAATTATTATGTTTAAGGCTGTTAACTATGAAATTAAAAAAAATCTACTTCTAAATTTTAATCCGAAAGCTTAACAAAGGACCCTTGAGTGTCGGCTACTCTATTGAGATAACCTCTCTGCTTGTTATTTATGATCGTATTCTTATTTTAATTTCGGAAAGGATATTTTAAAGCCTTCAGACCATTTAAACGAGCTTCCTGGACCTTTAAAAGTATCTACCTGAGTGCCTGCGGAGAATTTCTCTGAGATTCTTTGACCTAAAGAATTTTTAGTATATACTCAAAGATTCTTTTCGGTAAGGTAGGTTCTTTGTTGCTTTATGACATATTTTATTAGTTGATAACATAGATACGAACATGATGTGTCAAATTAATTGAACGATTAATTCAAAACAGGTCTCCCTGAAAAGTTACCCTTAGGCTTAGGAGCTGTGATAAATTTTTTAAATGTAAAGCCGTCTTTAGATTATACAGAATGCTATCAAATGCAACTGTAGAACGTAGATATCACAAAGATACAGGCAGTTCGAGCTATTAGGAACAAAAAACTTGAATTATAATTTTTTGAAAAAAGTCGACTCTTCGATTCTTAGGGTAAAGAATCGGTTCACTTAAGAATCAAATAGCAAAGAATCGGCTGAAAACATTGATTTTTTGAAGAATCGCATCGGAATCGACCATCCCTAGTACAGCATATGCATGCCACAGTCAAAGATCTACAGTTGCTAGAAAATGCCTGCGAAGTTGCCACTCCAAAATTTGGAAATAATAATTTTCTCATGGAATACTTTAGTGGTTATAAGGTGGTGGTTTTTCATGTTTGGCGGTCAAAATTGCAAAAACTGCAGAGTTTTTGAAGATGGATTGCTAACTTCACGTAGCACTCTACTTTTTGATTTTTTCCAAAAATTCTTTTTTTATTATTTGGTGGTCTTTAGATGGTGGTTTTTGATGTTTGGTGGTCAAAATTGTGGCAGATATTAATTTATCAAAAATGTTCCTCAACATGCGCAGGTGCTTGTGCGCAGATGCAAATGGCGCCACGTTCAAAACCAGAAATGCTACAAGTGCTGTGCAAAGTTTATATATATATATATATATAATGCATCAAAAGCTTTGGATGATGCATCAACTTGCCATAAAGATAAGCTGGGCAAGACAGTACGCGTTCCGCATTCAATGTGTGATTGACTACATCCCATCTGGCAGGAATTTTACCGCCAAGGTTCGAAAGTTCGCGCGCGAACTCCGGACCCGTTATCACACACTTAACAAGTGAAAGCTGCTGACCATCAGGCAGCATATTATTGAGAGAATACGGATACTATCTGACGCTAAGAGAAATCTAGAGCGGGGGGAGAGGTGGGTCAGAGAAAATCAACAGTTTCTCTCTGACCCATCTCGACTCTTCCAAGACCCTCCAGTTACTGTCGAACACCCACCCAAACCAGAGGAGGTCGAAGTATTTTGGAGAGAAGTCTACGAACTTCAGCATAGACTGGACGAAGACTCAGAAAACATAAATAGCTTCAAGGAGTTATGTGTTACCGTCATAAAACCTGGTAAAGAATGCCCACCCATCACTACCGAGGAGGTGAAAAAAGTATTAACAGGGATGAAGAACTATTCCGCACCGGGACCAGATTATATCAAAACCTTCTGGTGGAAGAAGTTTTCTTCAACCCATCAGCATTTGGCCCGTATTTTCACCTC
>NC_046661.1:17681199-17689430 GCF_010883055.1 Belonocnema kinseyi | reverse complement strand
TAGAACACTTGCGGGAAAAATGCAGAAGGCGGTTGTCCTTGGGTCACTCCGTGTTCTCAGGGTGCACGAGGCTTTTGCTGGATCGTCGTATTGATTCCTTTAAAGACTGTAACCACCGATCTCACGGTTGTGAGACATGGTTGTGGCTGAAATTTTACCGTGATTTCGCTGGAAGCGGGTGCAATTTTATATATAATTCAACTACAATTACTGGTACGTGCTTAATTATTTACCTAATATCTTATATTTCAGTAATAAAGAGATATACTTTAAGAATTGAACTTGACCACTGCTTGACCTTAATTATACAAGTGCGTTTTATTGTAAAATAATTACTAACATTATTCGAGCTATTTCTATCTTGGCAAGTAAAATAAAATGACAAGAGCTCTATTAAATGTTGCAAACGTTGCATTATTAATTTCTTCCACCTATTCTTCAATCTAAAATGTGCTCGTATGATAATTAAAACTTTTCAACACTCTACTTCATTTGCACAGTTTAACTCTGCATAAGAAGCAGCGAATCAACAATTACGATTAACGGAAACAAAGCTTCAATGATATCTAAAATACGGTAGGTCAAAAATAAATTCTACTGGAATTTGAAATCGCTACATTTCGGAAACGAAGCGCATTGGAATCCTGAAGAAGTTTAATTAATTTTGAACCGATCAACATGAAGCTTGCTTACCCATACTCGAAAAAAAGGTTAAAAATATTTCTGGTTTCCAGAGATTTTAAATTTTCTTGAGTTTTAAATTTTTGTGCTCGGATTTCACCTTAGATTTCCGGGGATCGATCCCTCAGCCGGTACTTCTAGAAATTTTTCTTTGTGCCTTTACCAAGGTTCTGGTGGTTCGAATCCAAACTTATTCTGTAAGTCCTCCCATCATTCACTTGACTGTTACTCAGTCTGTGAATGATGGGGTAAAAACCAGTCTCTGTCCAGTATTTCTAGACGTACTGTTCTTATCAGACCACTTGGTTGCATCACAGAAAACGTCCGTGGCTGATAATACATACCGGAACAGCCCCGTGCAAACTATTAAAAAAATAATAGTTTAACCAAAATGCCTTCGACATATTGGGTTGTAACCATCTTCAGCCTGAAGCACTCATTACACAGGCCCACAAAAAAACAAAAGTTTTTGTGCAATTGACCAGACCTATATATTCTTATGTATTTTTCGACGCTGAATCCGAATTTGCAATAAAAAAAGTAGGGTCCAGCTACTTTTTTATGGGGTTTTGATCGAAAAACCTCATTTTTTACGGTTTTTTCATGGTTTTTTTTTAATAAAAAAAAAATAAAGAAAATGTTTATTTTTTTGACTTCAGAATCGAATTCTACGGGAAAAAATACATCGAAAACCATGTTTTTATTTTTTTTATTACAAAAATTTCAACCCACCATACGGCGATGAAAAGGCAGAAAATCGCGAAAAGTGAAAATTTGCTTCAAATTTGATTAAAATGACATTAAATCAAGTTTTACGATTTTAAACCGATTTATAAACATTGAAAATACTTTACTGGGGGTTTTTGAGATCGCTGATCACGAATTTTAAGTCATTTTTTTCAAACAAACAACTCCTAGTCGGCGTAAGTGGACAATAAACGTAATAAATTGATATTTTTTTCAAAAAATCGATGTTTTGAATACTGTTCTGGAGGTTTTACACTACATGAATCACAAAACTAGAACTTTTTTCGACCCTTGATCATAAAGTAAGACTTAGAACCTATGTATAGCGATATTCATGAAATCCATTATAATATTTTTAGCTTCTTTTAAGAAGTGCCTTAGAGTTTTAATGGGTTAATCAATTGAGTTTGTAGAATTTTCGCTAATACTTCGCAACTACGATAGTGAGATGTTGGATACTACACTGAAATGACATTCGAGGAGCAGCGCCCTCTAAGCTGTAGGACTGTGCCTCGATAAATATTGAGGAGCAGCGCCACGTAATGAAGTAGCAGTAACGTTGCAACGTGTCGAGGGACCACCACTCGACAGAAGCGGGGAGCTGCTCTCTATCTAATTTCGTGTTTCTGCAACTCGCAGTGAGAGTTACTGCTACTTCATTACGTGGCGCTGCTCCTCAATATTTATCGAGGAACAGTCCTACAGCTTAGAGGGCGCTGCTCCTCGAATGTCGTTTCAGTGTAGCGTCGTTGAACGGCTCCGAGTGCTCCCGAGTGTTCCCAATGATCCCACATCTGAAACGAGACGTGGTCCAATTCTGTCACAGGTCGGTTGGCCAATTCAGACTAGCCGTTCTCGGTTGCGGTTCGTCGGTCCGGTTGGACTCTCGGCCAATCACCGCGTACTCAGTCCCGGTTCCGGATCGGTTCGAGCATTTAGGTTCGATTCTAATTTCAACCGTGCCGTTCGCAACCGTAGCCAATAAGAGTGCTCGCTAAAGCCACGAGGCCTGTCAGCTGTTTCTCGAGCTTGTGGCACGTAACTATAATCTATGAACCGCGCATGCGTAAGAATGACAATCGTGTAAGCTGAATCGGCGCAGTGTGAGCTGCACCGGTGAACCGAGAGCCGATTTAAATGATATTTGAATAGAGTGTATTTTTTTGTATAAAATTCATTTTTCAATTGAAAAACCCTACTGTTGTATTTTAGGTTTGGAATTCATCTCGTTTGGATAAAAACTCTATTATTTGGTTGAAAAATTAATTATTTTATGAAAAATTGAACTACTATGTAAAAAGTCCTCTTTTCTATCAAAAGTTCAATTACTTTAATAACATTTTTTTTTATTTGAAGGTTCATCTCTTTCGTTGAAAATGTAACTATTTTGATGAAAATATGTTTTATGTGTTGTTGAAAATAAATTTTTGCAACAAAAAAAATAAACTACCATTTTTTGTTAAAAATTGTACTTTTTCAGTTAAAAATTTAACTGCTTGGTTAAAAAATTTATCATTTTGAGTTAAAAGTTTAAATTTTTGGTTGAAAAATCATTTATTTTGTTGAAAATCTGTCTGTCTTTGTAGAAATTAAATTGTTTTATGGAAAATTCATACTTTTTGTTTCAAAATTTCATTTTTCGGTTTAAATATCAACTGTAAATATTTTTTGGTTGTAAAGTCTATTATTTTCTTGTAAATGCAATTATATTGTTAAAAATTGAAATAATAATTTTGGGTGGAAAGTTCGATTATTCACTTAAAGTTGAACTACTTAGTAAAAAAATTAATTTTTTCTTATTAAGGATTCATAATTATAGTTGAAAATTCAACTATTTGCCTTCAAATTAACTTTTTCGTTAAAAATTTTACTGTCTTGTAAAAAATGCATCTTTTGGGCGTTAAAAGCCAACAATTTGATAGAAAACTAAACTATTTGGTCGACAATTTAAATTTTTGTAGAAAAATCATATTTTTGGGTTAAAAATTCAGCTTTTTGTAGATAATACTCTTTTTGACTTTAAAAGTAAATAATTTCGTTGAAAGTTCATGTATTTTGTTGAAAATTGACCTTGTTTGGTAGAAATTTAATCTTTTTCGTTGAAAATTGATCATTTTTGGTTAAAAATGCAATTGTTCGATTGAAATATCAACCGTACATCTTCTTGGGTTTAAAAGTCGATTATTTCACTAAGAGTTGAAATACTTTGTAAAAAACATACGTTTTTTTAACAAGGTTGTAGGACTTCCGTTTCCGGCATGAAAGAGTAAAGTAGTAGGAATTGTTGATGCTGAGTTTCTTTGATATTGTGGTGAAATTTGAGGTGAGTGGATTGTGGAAGTTTGTAGAAAGATGTGGATGTGCGAGATTAATTGAGGCATTGTGAGATTGGAAAGGGGAGGTAGATATTTTGGAGGATTGAGACAGATTTGTGTGGAAGTTTGGAGATTTGTGACAGGGTGAGAGGACTGTGTTGATCCGGTTCGTAGTAGCAGGGTTGGGTATTGACGCCGAAAGGCGAGACAGGTACCAGACCGCGACGGTAGATAGAGGCAGGAAAGCATAGAATGAGAGAGAGTTTGAACTTGAGTTTGAGTTTGAATAGCGCAAAAAGAAACAAAAAAGGGAAAAAGAACATGGGTCAAGTATGGGAGAATACAGATAGACGGAGTGCGGTGGGATTGGGATGAAGAAAGGGAACAGATTGTAAGAAATGAGGTGCAGGGAAACTAGGAAACGAAGGAACAGGAGATAGGAAAATAAGAAATAGTAGGAAGGAAAAAAGATGAGAAACGAAAGTAGCGAAGAATAAAAGATTTGTTACTTGAATTCAGCAGGATTGGAGAGCAAAGATAGGGAGTTTATGAGACATTTGACACTATGGGATGTAGTCAGAATAATGGAGACGTGGCTAGATGAAAAGGGATGGGAAACAGTAAGAATAAGGTTACCAAATGGTTGAAAATGGCAAGTGCAAAATGCAAAGAGAAAGAATAAAAAGGGCAGAGGAATGGGTGGAATGGTGATGGGTAAGTAAGAGAATTAAAAGGGAAAAAGGGGCAATGATAGCAATGTTCGTGGACTTAAAGGCGGCGTTTGACTCATTAGACCGAGACGAAATAGAAAAAGTTATGGCAAAAAGGGGGATAAGAGAGGGATTAATAAAGAGAGTATCAGAAATTTTTAGGAAGACAAAAAGCAGGGTAAAGGTAGGAGAGCAAGTAGAAGACAGTTTCTGGTTAGTGAGAGGTGAGACAAGGATGACCTTTGAGCCCACTTTTATTTAATTTATTAATATCAGACTTGAAAAAAGAAATAGGGAGAAAAGGTTGGGGAGGAGTTAGGGTAGGGAAGGCAAAGATATATACACTGGCATACGCAGACAACATAGTGTTGGTGGCAGAGGATGAAGAAGGGATGGCGGGATTAATGACAGGATTACAGAAATACTTAGATGGGAAAAAGCTGAATGAAATGTAGAAAATACAAAGATAATGAGGTTTAGAAAAGGAGGGGAAAGGAAGAAAGAATGGACAGGGAGATGGAAAGGAATAAAGTTAGAAGAAGTCAAAGAGTATAAATTTTTTGGGATATATCTTGCAAACGAATGAAGATCATGCAGCTCATATAAGAAAAAGGATAAATAAAGCAGCAGGGGTAATGAAACATATATGGGGAATAGGAAAAAGAAGGTTTAAAATAATTGCAGAAGGAGAATGTGGTTATTTGATACGCTGGTATGGCCAGTATTAAGTTATGGAGCAGAGATATGGGGATGGAAAGAAAGGAAAGATATTGAGAGTTTACCATGAAGGTATATAAGGTGGATACTAGGGGCACACTGGAGGACGCCAGGATACATGGTGAGAGAAGAAACGCAAAGGGAAAAGTTAAGTATTAGAGCGGGAAAGAGGGCATGGAAATTGGAGACGAAGCTGTGGGGGAGGGGAGTTTGCGAGAAAATGTTTGATGGAGATAGAAGCGAGCAGAGGGAGGGTGGTCGAATTAACGAGATGGAAAGAAGAAAGGAGAGAGTTCTTTAATGATAGAGAAATAGAAGACGGGACTGGAATAAACTATAAAGAACTGGAAAAAAGAGAGAGGGAAAGACAATTAATAGAAAGATAAGGGATGATTGAGGAATCAAAATACAATAAAGGGTATAAGATGATAAAAAAGGAAGGGGTGCCAAAGCATTTAGAAAAGGGATGGGGAGAGAGAAGATGGACCAGAATAGCAATATTTATATTGAGAAACGAGGTGAGGAAGGGGATGTACTGGGAAAAAGAAGAGAACAGAAAGTGTAGAATATGTGAATGAGAGGAGGAAACATGGGAGCATGTATGGGAAGGATGTAGGAGAAGAATGGAAGATAAAGGAAGCTGTTAAGAAACTGTGATAAAGATTCTAGGGGAGGATGGATTAGGAGAAGAATAGATAAAGGAGTTGGAGAGTGCTAGAGGAGCGAATGAGAGAGAATGAAAGAATGCATGTGAAAAAAGGCAAATAGAGGTATAAAAAAGTGAAAGAAAAAGGAAACGGAAGTTGCTTAGATTAGAAGCGTAAAGATTGTAAGTAATGGTAAGGTAAAACTTAAGTAGACTAAGATGCGTTGCGTTCTCATGCTCTCTCTCTCGCTTGCACTCTCGCTTTCGTTCGCTCGCTCACTCGTTTGCTAATAAGTCCTCAATTGCGCTATTGCAGGAAATAGAGGTACGGAACTAGATATAAGACTTATGTAAATAGTTGTAAATAATTGTATATATATAGAAAGGATAAGATTGAACAAAAAAAATATATATATATATAGATATAAGCGCAAAGATTGTAAGGAATGGAAGGCATGTAAACCCTTAGGGGACACATTATGAATAAGGGGTAGTTACATTTTCAGATAAAGAAAAATAATTTTTAACAGAAAAAATGAATTTTCAACAAAGTTGTTAAATTGTGAACCAATAAGATGAATTTTCGACCAGGAAAATTAATTATTTACAAAAAAGACAAATTTTAAACAAAATACATGAATTTTCAACGAAATTATTTAAGTTCAAAGTGAAAAAGACGAATTATCCACAAACAGTTGAATTTTTTAAGCGAAAAATATGAGTTTCCAAACAAAGAGTTAAATTTTCAACCATAATTATAAAACATTGTTTAAAAAAACGTATTTTTTACAAAGTAGTTTAACTCTTATTGAAATAATCGACTTTTAAACCCAAGAAGATGTACAGTTGATATTTCAACCGAACAATTGGATTTTTAACCAAAAATGATAAATTTTCAACCAAAAAGGATAAATTTCTGCCAAACAAGGTCAATTTTCAACAAAATACATAAGCTTTCAACGAAATTATTTATATTTAAAGTCAAAAGGAGTATTATCTACAAAAAAGCTGAAATTTTAACCCAAAAATATGAGTTTTCAACCAAAATTTTAATTGTCGACCAAATAGTTTAACTTTCTATCAAACTGTTGACTATTCACGCTTCAAACATACTAAAGAACGTTTGTATACATCAATATGTTTATAATTTTAAAGAAAGTTTATTCATAAATTGCTGAAATAGGATATTACCATTCGAGTTATAGCACTTTGAAGATAATGTTTGGTTTGATGCATTTCAGATTTTTTGATTCGCGTATATTGAGCACTGACACAAACTTTGGACTAAATTGTCTAAACCTTAAAAAAAATTAATATAAGCAATAAAATTTGCACATTCGTTGCATATAAAAAATTTATCATCTGCACACACATTGTGGAAAATGAAATAATTTTCATTTTTTTCGGTCCTCACTGCGTCCACACGGATTGAGATATCGTCTTTAGGATTTAGGAAGTTATACCGAAAGGACATATCAAAATGCTTATAATTACGAAGAAAGTTTTCTAGTGAAATACTATAGGAATAGGAACAAAACTTTTAACGTCGATAAAGTAGATGCCTCGATTAAAAAAAAATCGAGGAACATCTTAGAACGTGATACTCGAAAATCCGTCCAAGTCCCATCTTGAGAAACGTTCAACTTCAGAAAATAATTAAAATGTTCTAATTCTTATATATTCTTGTGGATTTTTTGTACTGGAGTGAAACAATTCTAAGTTATACCAAACCAATAATAATAAAATTTCGCCCGGGGACGAAAGACAAGGCGAGTCCGTCGTTGAGCCCCGCTGGTTGGTTCACTGTCAACAATACTTATCAGCTTATCGATTCAACGTCAATAATTATGGAAGTTGGTTGGAAAACTCCGACGAGTACATTTTAGCACATTGTTGGTGTTGCTCTGTTTCCAATTTGAAATTTGTCTTTTATTTTTAGGACCAAAAAAATGAAAATAATTTTACACAAAAATATCATGAACGAACTTAGACACTTGATCTTGACTTTATCGATGTTCAAAGTTTCTTTTTTTCTCCGCTAGAAATCTCTAAAAATGCCCCAAAAATAATAATAAGTTACGTGTGTGCAGATAGTTATTTGTTGATTTGCAATGAATGTGCAAATGTTATTGCTTATATTAATTTTTTTCAAGGTTTAGACTATTTAGTATAAAAATGGTGTAAATGTTCAATATGAGCGAATCAAAAAATCTAAACTGCATCAAATAAAAAATGATCTGCAAAGTGCTATAACTCGAATGGTAATATCCTATTCCATCAATTTATAAATAAACTTTCTTTAAAATTACCAATATATTGATGTACAGTCTGTCAAGTTAAAGCGTGGGTGGCTTTACTCGCAGTCGGTAAGGTGTATCGACATGATTTTGGTGTCAAAATATTAAGAAGAGCTCC
>NC_046661.1:17679581-17681099 GCF_010883055.1 Belonocnema kinseyi | reverse complement strand
GAAAGAGGGAGCTCTTCTTAATATTTTGACACCAAAATCATGTCGATACACCTTACCGACTGCGAGTAAAGTCACCCACGCTTTAACTTGACAGACTGTATACAAACGTTCTTTAGTGCTTTTTCTTTAATCTGTCAAATTTTAAACACGATATCGCAATCCGTGTGGACACAGTGAACACTAAAAGAATGCTCATAACCGGGGACTAGTTTGGTCACGTGATTACGAAGAGCATGCTCCATCAAATAAAGAAAAAATTAATTTGAACAAAGTAGTTGAACTTTTGATAGAAAAGAGGACTTTTTACAAAATAGTTAAATTTTAAACAAAATAATTTTTTAACCAAATAATTTAGTTTTTATCCAAACGAGATGAATTCCAAACCTAAAATACAACAGTAGGTTTTTCAACTGAAAAATGAACTTTTATAAAAAAAAATGTATTTTATTCAAATATCATTAAAATCGCCAATTGCTTTCGTTTCTTTCAAATGCGGATCAAGATATAAATAAGACTATTATAACATAACATAATTAAAATATTATCATCAATGATATATGTTTATATTTATATATATAATAGTATTAACATGTATATCATTTATATTTTATACTTAAAATAACGTAACCTTGAAATATGCGCATATAAAAAGGCGCGCGAAGTATTTACATCATGAAAATCGCCAATTACTTAAATTTCTTTGAAATGCAGTTCAAAATAGGAAAAGAAGACTTTTATAATGTTATATAATATATTATTATTATAATATCAACCTGGAAACATTCAAATACCAATTTTTTGATTTTATTTGAAAGCAGATCGAGACATAAATAGAACCGCCGCAGTTTTCGGATCGGCAATCGTGCACCTTCGAGTTTTCAAAATCAGAAGAGGAGAAATGGGTTGCGCGCGCAACGCAGTCATTTATATGTTCTCCTACTATATTCACACGGACATAGACTTATGATGGCATTGGACCACGTCTCGTTTCAGATCTGGGATCACTGAGTGGTCCCCTGGAACGTAAAAGAGCCTATAGGGTCGGTACACAAACTAAACACTCTCTAGAACTAGCTGACACTAGCTGTGATTTAACACAATCTGCAAAACGCAACGCATTCCTGGCCCAGGGTGGTGTCCTATGATTGCAGAATTGCGTTTTACGTAATGCGTCAATTTACTAGCCATTTCAGTCAATAATATGTTCCTAGTTATTCAGAGAAACACTGTGATTGGCTGAAATGTCTAGTGATCTGACGCATTACGCAACGCAATTCTGCAATCATGGGACGCCATCATAAATGATCGGCGCGGGGAATGAGATGTCGAAAGCGAACCAGCAATGCGAGGCGCTAGTAGTGTCCTGAACCTGTCCCGGACAGTGATCCCAGAACTGAAACGAGATGCGGTCCAATCCTATGACAGGGCTATGTCCGTGTGAATATAGTAGCAGACGCTGTAAATGACTGAGTTGCGCGCGCAACCCATTTCTCCTCTTCTGAATTTGAAAACTCGAAG
>NC_046661.1:17677786-17679481 GCF_010883055.1 Belonocnema kinseyi | reverse complement strand
CCCAAAGGTCACGAGATCCCGCTGATCCATCGCATTGAATCCATTATCATTGGCTCCCCCAGCTCTAGATTGGTCGGCATTGTTGGCCGACCCATTGTCGGGTGCCCTGCGCGTTCTGTTGTTTTGAACCGCCGTTACTACAACTATGTTTGGTGTTGTCATTGTTGTTCCGACGAGAAGCTAGGGAAAGGGATTCGTCCATCCTTGTAGAGCCCCGCATGCAAGGATAAGGCTGCTTACTCTGAGAGGTCGCCTGGTATCGCAGAGTCGCCGTTCTAGACACCTCACCCAGGTGCCATTCAGCTTTCTGCACGGTTTTCACACCTCCGCTTGGGGGTTAATTCCTTCGGGACCACCCCTGGACAATTGTCCGCGACTGCCTATTTATTTTTGTAACCATATTCAGCAGAAACCCTTGGTACAGGGACCCTCTATCCGCAACCCGAGGACGCGTTCGGTGGCTTTGTCATAGGCCCTTCGGTTTGATTCGGTTTGATATATATATATATATATAAATAAACGGAAAGTTTGTAAGGAATGGAAGTCATGTAAACCCTTAGGGGGCGCATTATGAATAAAGAAGAAGAAGTTGAACTAATTATTTTAAAATTTAATTTTTTGAAGACGAAATTAATAATTTTCGTTCAAGTTCATATTTTTTTCGAAATTTCATTGTTTTATTGGACAAATTATCTATTAGTTTAAAAATTCACATTTTCATCGTTTATGATTGAGAAAGTATTAGAATTGTCGGAAATTTTACATCACACTTTTTCAACGGATCTCCACGTTTTGAGACCCCTTGAATCCGAAAATCAGGTTCTTACGATGGCCGTTCGTCCGTAAACACGATAACTCTCGAAAAAATGAACGAATAAAATTCATCTTTGGCGCACTTTTTTTAGGTCCTGAAAGAAAGGACGAGTTCGCGAACCAGCCATTTTTGATATATATTCAAAAAGTGAGCGCATTTTGAATATTTTTGAGACCACTTTTTTCTGAATTTGAAAATTCTATGTAGGGATATTTATAGTATTAGAAAGAACAAACAATTTATTCTAATGACAAACTATGTAGGATACGAAAAAAGATGAATTAAAAAATGGTTATCCCAAAAAAGATCTACAATTTCGTTAAGAATCACTTCTTGATAAGACGCGTGCTTTTTGTTTTATTCGTGAAAAATAATGTTGAAAAAAAATAAAATAAAAAAAATTTGTGGAAAAACGACGAAAGCTACGAGAAGAAAAATTCAACAAAACCTGTTTACAAATGTCTGTCGGAAATCGAGCGCGCAGCGCGAGTGTCACGATGAGAATGTGTACTTTAAAGCCTACAGAGCTTTGAGAAATTTAATATTTGACTATACTTCATTAATTATACAATTCAGAATATGAAGACGCATATAAATACTTCCGTCTAAAAGAGATCTTTTTGATAAAGTTTTTTTCAAGCATTCCAAATGAAAAGAATGAATATCCGAGCGCGAAGCGCGAGGTGTAATTACGTTCTAGTGCGAAGCGCGAGGTAACTTCTTATCGAGCGCGGAAAATAAGTTTTTTACTAAAGAAATGTACTATTTCACCTTTGTTTTACAGTCTGTCAAGTTAAAGCGTGGGTGGCTTTACTCGCAGTCGGTAAGGTGTATCGACATGATTTGGTGTCAAAATATTAAGAAGAGCTCCCTCTTTCATG
>NC_046661.1:17674776-17677686 GCF_010883055.1 Belonocnema kinseyi | reverse complement strand
TCTGAAGCTTGATCCAGGTTTTCGGTACAGTCTTTTTTTTAATTATAAAAAAAATGTTCTCGAAAAATCATATTTTTAATTTTTTAAAAAGTATTATAAAAAAACATTTCGAGATAAACAAGTGTGGAAAACATTGTTCTTTGACAAATTTTTTTTTTAAATTGAAATAATCAAATATTTATACCAAAGAAACAACTTTTTAAATGTTTGAAGTGTTTAAACATTAATGTTTAAATTTAAAATAACAATAATTAAAACAAAATATATTTCTGGATAAGATATTTTGGTTGAAAATGTATATAGTATTTTTTAAATCACAAAAGTTCTTCCGAAAAATTGATTTGTGTATGAATTTGTCTGTAAAAAATTTTTTTATAATTTTAATTTTAAATTCAAACAATTTTTAACACTTTTAATATTAAAAAAAATTTATTTGATAACAATATTTTATTATCGTATTTTTAATAAATAATTAATACTGACTAAGAAACAATTTTATTTGGGGAGTTTTATTATTTGGGAATTTTCAAATTCGTTAATATTATAACTGTTCAGGAATTTTATTAGTTCTGGAATTGTATTTTTCGGGACAGAGAGTTTTACCGAGTCGGGAATTTTATTTTTCCGGATATTTCAGCCGTCCTCATAGAATTACAGAAAATTTGCTCTAATTATAATCTCGGCGCTCGATCTCGTTAATTTTTTTCTACAGTTTTAATAAAGAAAAATTGTATGGAAATTTTTGATATCACAAAGCTAAAGATAATCACAATTAAAAATTTTAAAATTCGCTGTACATTCAATTTGTATTCTTGGATCTTGGCGATTTTTTTCTAATCCATTTCAGTCACTGGTAGGCTTTTTCTAGGTATGTAAAAAAGGTAAACTTCAGAAAATTTAAAAAATAATTTAAGAACTTTTTATACTCTTTTATGATACCAATACAATTTACATAACACTAATTTAAAATTTGCAAATTTTTAGGCCTTCAGTTTAAGAACTTGAATTTTAACGTTAAAATTGCTTCATTTTCAGAATATAGCCTTACTGTTTGAATTTTCAGAATTTTCGTTATAAGTTATAGGTTAGGTCAAAAATAACGTTCTGGGATTCGAAATTGTTACAACGCGAAAAGGTTTTAATTTAAAATTTAAAAATGCGAAAATACGCCATTTTCCATGTTAATTTGCAATTCAGCGAGTCACTTTCTTTCGATTCCTTTGAAAGTCGATCCTTTGCTTTCAGTTTTCGTTTTAAAATATACCTTGGATTCAACGCATTTCAAATTAAATGTTTGCAGCTGCATTTAGATTGAATTATGCAAAGGTTTTTTGTTTTAAATATAAATTAATTGAAAGATTTTATTTGTTTTTCACAATTGTAATTTATAACTTCTAAAATGGAATAATGGTAGCTCAAACATGAAAAAGTATAGACTAATTTCAAATTTAAAGAGGTTCTATCACATATATTGAACTATTAAAACCCTTGAATTTTTTTAAGGTTTTTAAAATTCTTTTAAAAACTTTTTTAAACAATTTTGGTTGTGATTTCATAATAAAAGAATAAGTGCTATTTAGTCTTCAGAACAGCAATTTAAAATTTTTTTAAAGCCTTAATATTTGAGACATTTTAAATTTGTAGTCTTGAGTATATTGAACAATTTTAAATTTAAAGCTATTTAAATGTGTTATCTGAATTTTTGAATGGAAAATGTTCGATCATTTTAGATTGAAACCTTTCAAATTATTTAGTTACAAATTAAAATCATACAACTTCAAGTTTTATTTATTTTTTTGATCGTTGGTCACCCCCCACAAATTATTTTTTTTTTTTGGTAAGAAAATAACGCCTAATTTTTGTAAAAATTAACAAATATATATTAAAGGTTCACTCAAGGTCATTTTTATTCAAAAAGCTTGTTCTTGAGTATCTTTCTTTTTGGTCTTTCGAACAGTGTGTCAAAACCCAATCCAATCGGAACATTTATCCGGTATACAGAGAACTACAACAACGACGACACCGGACAGACAAACAGGCCCCGACGTAAAAACTTGTTTTTCTGACTCAAGCCCCTCAAAATGTCGACATTTGATAAAATCCGAAAAAGTTATTTTTCATGAAAAACTAATACCTTCTCATTTTGGATAAGAATATAAACATTTTTAATAAGATTTGTAGAAAATCTTTCAAAGAATAAAATGATTGCCCGGTAAGTGACAACCGAAAAATTACAATTTCAAAAAAATGAAGGTTGTTCTGAATATCGAGCTGGACTTGAGACCGAGACAAATCGTCACACACACAATTCAGAGTGACAAATTTAAACTTGGAATGTTACGATTATACTGGTTTTATTTGTTTTTATTTGTATTTCGAAGGTATAAGTATTTTATTTTTATTCTTAAAGAACAGTTAAATAAGCATTAATTTAGAAAAAAATCAAATAATCTGGAGGTTTCTGAATGTTTCAAAGAAAAGAACAAAATTTGGAGCTTCTCAAGAATTTGAAATATTAGGATAACAATAAAAATTTCTGGGTAGATTTAAAATGATTTTTTATTTCAAAAAAGTACATAACTCAAAGAGAATGTTTAAAAATATTTCAAAACATTTCAAAAGATTTACAATATTAGAAAAAATCTGGAAGCTCTTAAAAAAATGTTGTCTGCAGGATTTTTAAAAAATGTTAGGAAAAATGGGAAAAAAGTCTAAAGACATTTAAAAGTTCCGAAAAATTTTTTAAATAGTTTTAAAAGATTTAAAATAATTCAAAAGAGAATAGATACTTTTGATGATTTTGAAATGTTATATATTGAACAATTTAAAACTCTGAACTTTTTTTCAAGTTGTTTAAAAACTGTTTTTTAAATACTTTTTGTGTATAAGAAACAATTTTCTTCCATCTAA
>NC_046661.1:17670028-17674676 GCF_010883055.1 Belonocnema kinseyi | reverse complement strand
ATGAGGGCAGCACCTCGATAGGGCAGAAAATGTGATGTCCTATATATATAATTCCCCACTCCGACGCCCCGTACCGCATCTACGTTTATAATATCTTTGCCCAGGGTACTATATTAGACAGAAATATACATTCGCCATTCTGGTTCCTAGAAAATTCGCGGGAAACCATGCGATAAGCATGTGCTAGTTTATAATTAAAATTAAGCTTAGAATATAAGAAAAATGGTTTGCTGCAGTGCTCCGTTTTGTCAAAATAGAAGCGAAGATGGATATAAATTGTACCGTTTTCCACTAGGAAAAAAAGAAAGTCTTTGAATATGGATAACAAATTGTAGACGCGACAAATGGGAACCAAATTCTAATTCAAGATTATGCGAAGTAAGTACTCATATTTATCACTATAACAATATGATTGAAATATTTGGGGTCTGAAGCTTATGTTAATATGTAATTAAATTCCCTATGAGTATTTTTTTAAATATATTTAAGCGAAATAAGATCCAGAAGAAAGTAAGGTTAGGAACCCATTTTTCTAGAGAATGACGCACGTTAACCTATGCAAATAAAAGTGGGTTAAAAGTCATGTAGTCTAATTTAAATATACTATATATTATGTCACATGTTATTTTATTTGTAATTTATGTGTTGATAAAAATGCTTTAGTATAATTTTAAAATAAATAATCTATATTATGTGAATATATTTATCTTGTTTTTAGGTGCATTTTAACTAACTCAAATATCGACTTTATATCAAATGTGACCCAGAAATTAGGTTTCAGAGAACTATAACTGAAAGTTAAAAAATGTTTGGTTTTTTCAATTTAATAAAAACATGTTATTTACTATATTTATGCATTTTTATATTCATTTTGAATACTATATATAATTTTAAATCACTAGTTGTAATCATCGTATTATCGGTAAGTAGAATAATTTGCAATTTTTTCTTTTCAATTGATTAACATTATAAAGTTTAAAAACATTCATATTTCTAATAATATTATTATCTTCAAATATTACAGCTTACTTTGTTTTAACTTTGTTATTCACTACTATTTAATTAGGTTTTAGACCAAAATTCATTTCTTAAAAATTCGGTATCAAGTTAGTGATTTTGTATTTGGCGGGGAACCATAATTGCTGTTGCATATTGCCATCTAATTTAGTACCTTATCGGAACGGAACCGACACGAAGGAATTCTAGTGGAATAATTTCGGGACCCTAGAGGATAATTTCTCTGGCGGTAACGCTGGAACTCTAGTTCCGTTGTAGAGGGAATCTTCCCCCTACGGTTCCGGGACCAGTGGTCCCAGATCTGAAACGAGATGCGGTCCAATCCTATGACAGGGCTATGTCCGTGTGAATATAGTAGGAGACGCTGTAAATGACTGAGTTGCGCGCGAAACCCATTTCTCCTCTTCTGAATTCGAAAACTCGAAGATGCACGATTGCCGGTCGGAGCACTTCGTCGATTCTATTTATATATCTATCTGCTAACAGCTAACTGCTTTGAAATAAATTTAGGAAATTGGGATTTTAATATTTCCAGACTTCGATGCTGACGATTATCATAATTTGAATAGATCGCGCGCCTCTTGATATGCGTATATTTTGAGGTTATGTTATTTCATGTATAAAATATAAATTATATAAATATTAATACTATTATATATATAAATATATACGTATATTAATAATGATAATATTATAATTATGTTATATTATAATAGTCTATTTTTTTAATTTGAAGGTTCATCTCTTTCGTTGAAAATACATTTTTGAAACTTACAATCAATCAATACCATTTTTGGTTAAGAAATCACATGTTTTGTTAAAAGGTCGTCTTTCTTTGTAGAAATTAAATTGTTTTATGGAAAATTTATACTTTTTGATTAAAAATTACATTTGTCGGTTGAATTATGAACTATAAATATGTTTTGGTTGTAAAGTCGTTCTGTTGTAAATGCAAAAATATTGTTAAAAATTAAAATTATAAGTTTTGGGTGGAAATACTCTTTTTTTTAAAAAATTAAATAATTTCGTTGAAAGTTCATGTATTTTGTTGGAAATTGACCTTATTCAGTAGAAATTTAATCCTTTTGGTTGAAGATTTTATCATTTTTGGTCAAAAATGCAATTGTTTGGTTAAAATATCAACTGTACATCTTCTTGGGTTTGAAAGTCGATTATTTCACTAAGATTTGAACTACTTTGTCAAAAAATCCGTTTTTTTAACAAGGTTTTTTAATTATGACTGAAAATTTAACTATTTGGTTGAAAGTTTAACTCTTTCATTGAAAACTCATATTTTTCGCTTAAATTTTTCAAATTTTTGTAGATAATTCATCTTTTTTACTTTAAAATTAAATAATTTCTTTAAAAATTCATGTATTATGTTTAAGATTTGTCTTTTTTGTAGATTATTAATTTTCTTGGTCGAAAATTCATCTGATTGGTCGAAAATTTAACAACTTTGTTTAAAATTAATTTTTTCTTAAAAAAATTATTTATCTTTATCTGAAAATGTAACTATTATATGCTTGATTAAAAATTCATCGTTTATATTGGTTAAGTTGGAAAATCGTTTTTTTTTTGTATAGAACATTAATCCTCTTGGTTAAAAATTCACCTTTTCCCTTGAAAATTTAACATTTTTGTTGAAAATTCGTTTATTTTGTCTTGTTCAATTCAATTTTTTAGCACAGTTTTTATCTGGAAATTGTACTATTCCATTTTTGTTTGAAACTTTATCCTGTACATTTTATTAGTTAAAACACCAATTATTTTATAGAAAATTAATTTATTTTGTTGAAAAGTAAACTTTTGGGTTGAAAATTGATTTATTGTGTTAATTAGATTTTTTCCTAAAATTAAAAAAACTGCAAAATAAAAAAATTGCCTTAAAATCGTCCTGATTCCTTTTTTTTTAATTTTTTAAATCTTTTCAAATACTCACTTAAAATTAATTTTTCAAACTAAAAAATCATTTTCAATTCTCTTAGCAATCACAACGATTTTTGTTATTCTTTTTGAATATTTTACAATTCTCAAAAGCTTTTTTTTAAATCTGCAAAAATCTACATCGTGTAATTTGTATTTTTTAACCAGAAATCTCTCAAATGTTAAAGTCATAGAAATTTTTAAACGGTTATTTCGTATTTTAAAATAATTTAATTTAAAAAATTTTAAAATTAAAAGGTGTTAAAAGTTTGTGTTTTATACGTATGAATTATTGAACGTTTAAATGAAATATTTCTGAATTAAAAATTTTTTTCAAAGCAATTGTATGTATTTCTGAATTGGATCAGAGATTTTTTGAAAAAAAAATTCAGATCTGGGACAAGCCATTATAAACAACAATTAAAAACTATACAAATTTGAACAGAGTGGTTAGAAATAAAAAGCCTTGATTTGTTAAAATTGTAATGAGCTAAATTTTAAGTTTGAACGCTACAATTTTAATTTAGAATATTATTCAAAATTAATTTAAAACCTGAAATTATTTGAAATAATTTGAAACACGATGTAGATTTTTGCAGATTTAAAAAAAAAAAACTTTTGAGAATTGTAAAATATTCAAAAAGAATAAAAAAAATTGTTGTGATTGCTAAGAAAATTGAAAATGATTTTTTAGTTTGAAAAATTAATTTTAAGTGAGTATTTGAAAAGATTTTAAAAATTAAAAAAAAAAAGGAATCAGGAGGATTTTAAGGCAATTTTTTTATTTGAAATTTTTTAATTTTAGGAAAAAAATCTAATTATACAATAAATCAATTTTCAACCCAAAAGTTTACTTTTCAACAAAATAAATTAATTGTCTATCAAATAATTGGTGTTTTAACTAATAAAATGAACAGGATAAAGTTTCAAACAAAAATGGAATAGTACAATTTCCAGATAAAAACTGTGCTAAAAAATTGAATTGAACAAGACAAAAAAACAAATTTCCAACAAAAATGTTAAATTTTCAAGGGAAAAGGTGAATTTTTGACCAAGAAGATTAATGTTCTATACAAAAAAAAAACGATTTTCCAACTTAACCAATATAAACGATTAATTTTTAATCAATCATATAATAGTTACATTTTCAGATAAAGATAAATAATTTTTTAAAGAAAAAATTAATTTTAAACAAAGTTGTTAAATTTTCGACCAAGAAAATTGATAATCTACAAAAAAAGACAAATCTTAAATAAAAAACATGAATTTTTAAAGAAATTATTTAACTTTAAAGTAAAAACGACGAATTATCTACAAAAAGTTGAAATTTTCAAGCGAAAAATATGAGTTTTCAATGAAAGAGTTAAACTTTAACCAAATAGTTAAATTTTCAATCATTATTAAAAAACCTTGTTAAAAAAACGTATTTTTTTTTTACAAAGTAGTTCAACTCTTAGTGAAATAATAGACTTTCAAACCCAAGAAGATGTACAGTTGATATTTTAACCAAACAATTGCATTTTTTACCAAAAATGATAAAATTTTCAACCAAAAGGATTAAATTTCTACTAAATAAGGTCAATTTCCAACAAACTACATGAAATTTCAACGAAATTATTTAATTTTAAAAACAAAAAGAGTATTTCCACCCAAAACTTATAATTTTAATTTTTAACAATATATTTGCATTTACAACAGAACGACT
>NC_046661.1:17664362-17669928 GCF_010883055.1 Belonocnema kinseyi | reverse complement strand
TCACAATTTGGATGAAAATTTGTCTTTTTCAACTGAAAATCCAATAATCTCATTGAATTTTGAAATTCAACTACTTGGTTAAAAAATTGTATTTTTTGGATGAAATTTATTTATGGTAGAAAATTCAATTATTCGACTCAAAAATTCATTTCTGTTATTGTTCCATTTTCGGATGAAAATAATAATTTTTAAAATTGGCAATTCAACAATTTTGTTGAAATATTGTATTCTTTGGTTGAGAAATAATCCTTCTATTTGGAAATTAATCTTTTCAAATTCTAAATCTGGCGCAGCAAATAATAAAATATACTAATCTCTATAATGCTTCCGAAACACGCCTGAAAAATTAAGAATTGGGGGAGAAGGTGAGAAACGAGAAAAGCAGAAACAAACGAGTATAGATAATTAGATATAGACTATGGACTGAGAGTATAGACGGGACCGACCGAGACCTTGGTGGTGAGGAGGCTGAGGGGCAAAGGCAGGCGGCCGATGAGTGGCGACTAGCGGGGGGCGATTCCCCTGGTGGCATCGTTGCGGCGTTTCAGGTCTGTGAGCTCTGACTGTTTTGCTTAGCTACGATTAAACTAGCACTAAGTGCTGAAAAGCGCGCGATTTTTAAAAAAATTTATATTTTTGAAGAATAAAATGAGAACGATAACATGAAATATAAACATATCAAAATTGTATTAAACATATGTACATAGAAATATTGAGAAAAAAATATTCCATTGTGTGTTTAATAGTTAATTTTTTTTAATTGCAAATTTAAGTTTGTTTTAGGAAAATTCGTCTTTTTTAGGAGAAAATTAATCTTGTCAGTTGAAAATTGAACTATTTTCTTAAAAATTTATTTTTTCAATTGAAGATTTTCACGAAGCGTCGCTGAAAAATAGTAGTTTTGTACACGATTCGAACCCGAAATATCTCTTTTTAATCATTCTTGTATTTTATTAAAATTAGTGTTTTTTTTTAATAGAAAATTAATCTTCTTAGTTACAATATTTTTATGAGAATTCGCTCCTTTTTTGATTATAAAATAGTCTATTTTGTTGAAAGTTCGTCTTGTTTGTTTTGAAAACATTTTTTTCACTGAATGTTTAATTATTTTATGTTTGATTTAAAAACTACATTTTAAAAATTCCACCATTTTGTTGAAAATTCGTACACCTATTTAGTTTAAAATGTCCCTTTTTGGTAAAACATCCATATTCTTGATGACAATTTATTTCTTAAGTTATAAATTCAACTATTTCCGTGGAAATTAATTTTTCTATAACTATTATTTTTTGTTTGTTCATTAAAAACTGAGCTATTTTGTTGAAAATTTGTTATTAGATAGACAAATAAATCTCTTGGCAGGAAATTCATGTATATATTTATAAATTCAACTATTTGGTTGAGAATTAAGTTTTTGGGGTAAAGAATAATAATTTTTATAGAAAATGTTTTTTTTTTGTAGAAAATTGATCTTTTTGGTTGAAAATTCACACTTTTTTTTAAAGATTTGTCTTTCTTGGTAAAAAGTTGATCGTTTTTGTTTAGAAGTTGAACCGACTTCCGTTTCTGGCATGAAAGTGTAAAGTAGAGGGAATTGTTGATGCTGATTTTTTCTGATATTGTGGTGAAATTTGAAGTGAGTGGATTGTGGAAGTCTGTAGAAGGGTGAGGATGTGAGAAATTAATTGAGGGATTGTGAGATTGCAAACGGGAGGTAGATATTTTGGAGGATTGAGACAGATTTGTGTGGCAGTTTGTTTAGAGATTTGTGACAGGGTGAGAGGACTGTGTTAACGGATTGTTAGTAGCAGGTTTGGGTAGCGACAAAGAAACGCGAGACAGGTACCTGACAGCGACGGTAGATAGAGGCAGGGAAGTATAGAAGGCGGGAAAGTTTAACTTTGATTCATAGCTAGCGGAGCGAGTATCTCCGCGGAAGAAACATATTTAGAGCAGGAAGGGTTCAGTACGCCGAAAGAAGAGATAAAGGAAAGGAAGGCAAGGGGGAAGTATAAAAAACTATAGAAAATGAAACATTAAGAGCCAAAAGCGTAGGGTCAATAGAAGTATTTACTAAAAGGAAGAGAGGGGAGAGGGAAGGCAGTGAAGAGAAGGAAGATATCGGGGCGAGCGTAAAATATCAGAAAATGTTTAGATCACCGCCGGAAAAGCAGAGTTTGGTACGGAAGAGCGATAATGGAAACGGTGCTGACGGTAGCGGAGATGAAAAGGAAGTTTTGATAAAACTAGAGAAGTAGGAAGAAGATAATAATAAAAAGGTAGAGGAGATGCAAGGTAGGATGAAGAAACTTGAGAGTTCGAACGGGGATTGTGGTGGGGGCGAGAGTGGGAATAAGGAGATAAAAAAGCTGAGAAAAATAGAACAAAGAAGAGAAAGGAAAGAGAAGGAAGAAAGAAAATTAAACATAGTGATTAAAGGTATAAGATTGGAGGGGAAGGAGCTGAAGGAAGGGGTGGACGAAGTACTAAAAATGATTGAGGCTAAGGTAGAGATAGAGGATATGCGAAATGTAGGAAGGAAAGTGCGAAGAGGGGAGATAATGGTACTGGTGAAACTAAAGAAATGAGAACATAAGAGGGAGTTGATGGCAAAGAAGGGGTTATTTTATGGTAGTCCAGAGAGAATAGAGAATGATTTGACATGGATAGAAAGAAAGACGCAGTATAAATAAAGAATAATAAAGGAAGAGGAAAGAAAAAAGGGAAAGAGAACATGCGTTAAGTATGGGAGAATTCAGACAGATGGAGTATGGTGGATTGGGATGAAGAAAGGGAACAGGTAGTAAGAAATGAGCTGCAGGGAAACTAGAAGAGGAAGGAACGGGAGATTGGAAAATAAGAAATAGTAAGAAGGAAAAAAAGATGAGAAATGAAAGTATGGAAGGTAGTGGGGATTTATGTGAACGGTGATATGCAAGGAAAAGCAGAGGAGATTACAGAAATGATCGAAGAAAATAAAGGAGAGTTTAGGCTGATAATAGGTGGGGATTTCAATGCGAGAACAGGAGACAGAGGAGGAAGAGAATGGGGAAAAGAGAGAGGAAGAACATTCAAAGATAAGGCACTAAATCGGGAGAGGAAGAAGTTTTTGAAGAGCTTGGAGGAGTTGGGATGGTATTTCTTGAACGGAAATATAGAAGGAGATGAAAAAGGAGAATATACACGCTCAGGAAGTGAAAAGGGAACTCTAATTGATTATGTGATAGCGGATGATGAGGTAAGAGGAAAGGTTAAGAAACTAGAGGTAGGTGAATATATTGATTCGGATCACTTTCCCTTAATAGTGAAATTAGAGGGACAAAAAAGCAATAGAAATATGAGTAAATGGGGAGCAAATGTAAAAAGTGTAGGAAAAGGGGATTGGTCTAGGGTAGGAAAAGATAAGTTTAGAGAAAAAATAAGAAATATGAAAATAAGAGAGGGAAATGTGGACGAGGAGATGGAAAAAATGATAGGAGAAATAAAAATAGGATTAGATTGCACAAACAAAAATGAAGTTAGTAAAGGGGAGAATAGAAGTGGTTGGGATGAGGAATGCAAAGAGAAAAAAAGGAGATCAGAAAGGAATTAAGAAAGTGGAGAAAAGAAAAAAGTAATGGGGAAGAATGTAAGAAAAAAAGGAAAGAGTATACTGAGTTGTATTATCAAAAGAAAGAGGAAGAGAATAAAAGGTTTGAGGAAAAGGCGGAGAAGGCTTGGCACGAAAGAAGAGGTATAGAAGGTAGTTCATAGAGAAATAAAAAGAAGGAAAAGAGTAAACCAAGATAATGAAATAATAGAATGAAATAAATATTTTTTGGATTTTAAAAAGGAGTAGAGAGAAAAGTTGTAAAGGGAGGAAAATGTGACAGAGAAAGAGATGAGGAAGAGGACATTTCAAGGGAAGAAATAGCTAAGGTTTTAGGAATAATAAAGGATGGAAAGGCACCTGGTATAGATGAAATTCCAAATGAAGTATGGAAATATGGAGCGGAGGAACTAGAGGAATGGGCATGGATAATGTGTAATAGAGTATGGAGAGGGGTGGCCACAGTTATGGAAAGTAGTAGTAGTTATACCAATAGTAAAGAAAGGCTAGGGAGAGGAGGTTAAAGATTATTGGGGGAGGGGGTGACGTTGATGCTAACACAGTAAATAAGAGAATTAAAAGGGAAAAAGGGGCAATGATAGCAATGTTCGTGAACTTAAAGGCGGCGTTTGACTCATTAGACCGAGGAGAAATAGAAAAAGTTATGATAAAAAAGGGTATAAGAGAGGGATTAATAAAGAGAGTATCAGAAATTTTTAGAGAGACAAAAAGCAGGGTGAAAATAGGAGAGAAAGTAGGAGATGGTTTCTGGTTGGTGAAAGGTGTGAGACAAGGGTGTCCTTTGAACCCACTTTTATTTAATTTACTAATATCAGACATGGAAGAAGAAATGAGGAGAAAGGGTTGGAGAGGAGTTAGGATAGGTAAGGAAAAGATATATACACTGGCATACGCAGGGTAATGAAACAGATATGGGGAATAGGAAAAAGAAGGTTTAAAATAATTGCAGAAGGAGAATGTGGTTATTTGATACGCTGATATGGCCAGTATTAAGTTATGGAGCAGGGATATAGGGATGGAAAGAAAGGAAAGATATTGAGAGTTTACCATGAAGGTATATAAGGTGGACACTAGGGGCACACTGGAGGACGCCGGGATACATGGTGAGAGAAGAAGCGCAAAGGGATAAGTTAAGTATGAGAGCGGGAAAGAGGGCATGGAAGTTTAAGACGAAGCAGAGGGAGGAAAAGGTAGGGGATTCGGCGAGAAAATGTTTGATGGAGGTAGAAGAGAGGAGAGGTAGGGCGATCGAATTAACGATATGGGAAGAAGAAAGGAGGGAGTTCTTTAATGATAGAGAAATAGAAGACAGGACTGGAGTAAACTATAAAAAATTGGAAAAAAGGGAGAGGGAAAGACAATTAATAGAAAGATGGGGGTGATTGAAGAATCGAAATACAATAAATGGTATAAGATGAGAAAAAAGGAAAGTGTGACAAAGTAATTAGAAAAGGGATAAGCAGAGAGAAGTTGGACGAGAATAGCAAGATTTAGATTGGGAAACGAAGTAAGGGAGGGGATGCACTGGGAAAAAGAAGAGAACAGAAAGTGGAGAATATGTGAAGGGGAGGATGAAACATTAGAGCATGTATAGGAAGGATGTAGGAGAGGAATGGAAGATAAAGGAAGCTGGCAAGAAAATGTGGTTAAGATTCTAGGGGAAGATGGATTAGGAGAAGATTGGATGAAGGAGTTGGAGGGTGCTAGAGAAGCGAATGGGAGAGAATGAAAGAATGCACGTGAAAAAAAGGTAAATGGAGGTATAAAAAAGTGAAAGAAAAAGGAAACGCAAGTCGCTTAGATTAGAAGCGTAAAAATTGTAAGTAATGGTAAGGTAAAAGTTAAGTAGACTAAGATGCGTTTGCACTCTCATGATCTCTCTCTCTCTCTCGATTGCACTCCCGCTTTCGTTCGCGCGCTCACTTATTTGCTAATCAGTCCTTAATTGCGCTATCG
>NC_046661.1:17662831-17664262 GCF_010883055.1 Belonocnema kinseyi | reverse complement strand
TTTGGTTATTTCCTTTCAAATTGATAATTATTTGATAGTTTGTAGTTTTCCGTATTTTTTGAATTATTTAAATTAGGAAATAAGTGTCTCAAACGAAAATTGTAATGTTTTATACAACAAATGAAACACAGGACTAATAGTCATATATCCTTTAAACATTTATTAACTTACATTAACATTTATTCTGAATAGTTATGAAACATATGTATCATCAGGATTACGCAGCATCGCATGAACTAGAGTGATACTCGTCGTAGAAGCAAGAAAAACAAAATGTTTCGCTACAACTGGTGCACCTAATAAACGCAGATTAAAAATCACAAAGTTTTGAAGCATACCAAGCATAATGCAACATGTCAGATGTAGCAAAACATCTTGTTTTCCTTGCTTCAGAGACGAGTAGCACTCTAGTTTGTGCGCTACTACGTAATCCTGATGATACATATGTATAATAAATATTCAGAACAAATGTTAATGTAAGTTAAGATTAATTATTTAAAAGAAATTACACAACTTTTGAAACGAGAGATGATAAAGAGTTAAAACAGAGTTTCCATTGAAAAAAACAAGATTAATTATTAGGAAATGAATGAATAAAAAGTTTTGCATTAAAAAAAAAGTGCAGAAAGTAAGAATCGAGCGTGCAACCTTGCGTGTATCAACCAAGCGCCTTAGCAGCTGAGCCACGGGCCTTTGAATGTTTTGATACACCAAGCGAGATGACTATCCGCATGAAATTCTTTTAATATATTTTTCTCAAAAATGACTGAAAATTGCGCCTTCTTGATTTTTCTCAGAAAAGCTCTAGTAGGTGTCTATCACTGAGGAGAGTATCGACCATAACAAAAATTAGGGGACCTGAAGTAAGATAAACAATTTTAGTACTTTTACTCTTTTCCGCATCTCCCATAGACTGCTCCAAAAATGAAAATTTTTATTTCTGAGTATTTTTTTCTAATGGCTTAAACCATTATCGTTGATCGAAAGGGCTGGTTAACGAACTTGACCTGCCTTTTTGGTCCCTGGGAACGTGTGAAAAAGTATCATTATTTTTAGTGCGATCAAAATTGGAATTTTCGATTCATCGAGAAAATTCAAAAAGTTGTATTAATGATCTTGTATGGCTCCTTAAAAGGAACCTTTTTTCCTATTGACTTTTTTTTCAATCTTGCGTTATTTGGATAAAAATTCTCATTTTCGTTCATATTTTTGACTTTTGAAAATGATACAACTCTGAAATTATGTTTTTATTTTTAAAAAATCATGGGGATGAATTGCATTACTTTTAACTTACTAAAAGAAACCGTACTTACAATTTTTGTGTCTTGAAAAGAAATTCCAAGAAAATTTTCAAAATGTTCGCAAAAAAGATTTTAATTCCCCCAAAAAAATAGTTGAATTCGTACTAAAAAGATCAATCCTCTATGGAAA
>NC_046661.1:17655937-17662731 GCF_010883055.1 Belonocnema kinseyi | reverse complement strand
TGTAATGTTTGAATTGACCGAAAATTCCTACTGCGTCAAGTTTCGATGCATCTAACTCTAATAGCTTCGACAATGCGGTCTTACCATCGAGTGTCTCAGGGTTGACGTATCTCACGAGAAAGGTCAGCCAGCTTTTATTATTTTGAGTCCCCTCATCAATAAAAATTGAAAATTTTACCCTTTTTAACATTTCAACGTCAGGTTTAACTTAGCTTTTTCGATACCGCGTCTTCGATACTTCTTCAATATGTCCTCAACAGCTTTCGACAAATCCAAAGTGAGTGTACTGACCGCTACTCATTGTGTCAACTTTGCAAGTCCGCGAAGTTTGTAGCAAGATCCTACTATCTCTCGGTAGCAACAGGTCCATGTTATTCCGTAAAACGAGCAGGATGAACGTCAGTACAATTTGAGGGATGAAAAATGCTATGGCCAATACACTCAATGAATGCTTAACTTTATTCGATCGGACCTCCCTGCTTTCTTGTTCCATATTGTCAGTTGCTCTTTCGTAGAGGTCTGCTGGCTCATCTTCATCACTTAACGGAGGTTCAGAAGACGTATTATAATCTAACAAAGCATCACCTTCATCCAGTTGCTCCTGCTCTGGTTCTGCTTCACACAGCGAACATAGGCTCTCTGCATATCCCCAGCCATGGTCCCGTCATCACTTTCGTAGTCAAAATCCTCATCCTCCTCATGATATGTTTCATCTCTTGCATCAAAATGAACAAATTCATTCTCTTCCACCCCAATGGAAGTAGCATCCACCAATGTATCGTACAGTAAATGTGATGTGGAATGAAGGAACCCACCTCACGACCGAAAATGAGTGTACGAGAAAAAGCAAATCAAAATTAAAGGAAGACGAACACGTAGCAAAGGGACTCTCGCAGTAACACCGCATTTAGAATAAATGACCGTTTCAATGCCTTCTAATCAAATTTCAAATTCCTATTTTTGACAAGAACGAACAGAGATGCCTCATTACCCACAGAAAAGAGTGTCAAAGATTTTTTGAAATGGAATGCATGCATCTGTATGTGTGTAGATATGTGAATGTTACCTTTTTTGTGAGCATGATAAGTTTAACAAGATTATAGATTAATTGATTAAATGTAGAGGCTTTTGTTTTCAAAACTCCTATCTGATATTACCCAACGATTGGTGGAAATATTTCTTACATTCTTCGTCAGCACTTTATAATATTTCCATTATCTTTTTCTATTATCATCATTCAAAGTTCATTTAAGAATACACAGTACTCATATTAAACATATCTTCATGCAAAAAGGAATTTCCTAGACCTTTTAAGTTTTTTCGTGACGTGTGCTCAAGTAACACAATTTTGACAATGACATATTTTAAAAGAAACAGGTTACTAGTTTCAATTACATGATTATGACATCTTCATTAGTGTCTCGCTGTTTATCCTTTTGATGGCGCGTAGTGGCTATTTTCAGTTTCTTCTTTTTAATATTATGGACTTTTGTAAATAAAAATATCCCAATGAGGAATTTTAATTTAAAAACTTTATTTCTGAAATAGGTCATTCAAATTGCGAATAAATTTATAATAATTAAGGCAAAAACTATGTTCTTTGCTGTTTAGCTAAATGTTTTAAAAATTACAAGAGGACTATATTCACAAACCCAAAACAGTATCAAATATGGTTGGTATTTATTTATTATTTAAAATTTCACATTTCCTTCTTTTCAATCAGATCTAAACTAGTACACGTGCGAAATATGTTTAACACTGATTCCATTATTTTCAACAATTCTTTAAAGCCCAGTGAAATACCAAAATTTGTTTCAACATTTTTTCGATTTATGATGCTCTAATTTGCATTCTTTATATTTCGTCACTGTATGAATCGACACTTGCAAACCAATATTCGTAATAGTTCATTTGTATTGCGTAGTTGATTCCATCTCTCCAGGCATTCAATATCTCCCGGAACTACCCTAACATAAAAATAAATAAACGAAAAAGTGAAAAATCTACTCCCAGCACTTTCTAAGAAATATAGTCTTGTATTTTTCAAAACAATAAAATCTACAATCGCTGTGCAATTAACCGCCCGCACGATGATGCGCTCGAATTGAGCCAACAGTCAGTGTTTGGCTTAAGCATTGGAGGGCTCCTCTTCTTTTTTCCCGCTAGTTCAGCCAAAACTTAACTGTCTCCTGTTTACCTATATATAACTAGGAGTCCATTCCATGTAGCCTATTTTACTAGCGATTCCTGCGTAAAAAAGTAGCACCTTGAAAATTTAACAGATGGTTCTTCATTAGGGTGGCTCAAAAACGCTTCTTTTTTTGGAGAGCAACGATCTCCCCCATAGCATTCTAAATCCGGAAAAAGAAATCCCCTAATTTTAAATTTTAAAATTTTTTAAATTTAACAGATGTCGGTTTTGACTTGAAGTATGGGGGCTCTTTGAGAATTATCCAACAAAGAATTTCATGTATCAGACATATGGGTTTGATACCCCTAACACAGCCCCACCAGTACCTGAAAACTATCCTTAAAACAACAAATGTCAATTGTTCATGAACTCAACATTTTGAGCACTGCATTCTGTTTTTTTTTTACTTAAAATTAGTAATATTGGTGTAGTGGAATATTTATTATCATTGGTTAATTAATTTTTAATTATTTAAACGGATGGAATTTGTTTAAATATCTTTTTTGAAAATTTATTTTTTTGACCTTAAAATTATTATTATTAGTCTAGTGGAATATTTAATAACATTGGTTCATTGATTTATAATTGTTTAAACAAATGGAATATATTTATATAATTTTGTTTTTGAAGTTCGTTTTTTTCCCTACAAATGATTACTATTGTTCTAGTGAACTAATGTTAATAAGTATTCAACTAAACCAATAGTAATATTTTTTAAGGAAAAAAACTAATTTCCGAAAGAAATTGTTCCAACAAATTTCATTTCATTAAATGATAAAAAAGTATGAATCAATGTTAATAAATATTCCACTAGACTAATAATAGTTATTATTAGAAGGAATAACGAATTTTCGAGAAAAAAATTATTTAAACAAATTTTATTTGTTTAAATAAATATAATAAATATTTCACTAGTCGATTTCATGACGAATTTACATTTTTGGTTTTAAGAGTAGGTTTCAAGTACTCGCGGGGGTGTGTTAGGGGTGTCAAATCCATATGATAGATAAAATTCTTCAAAGGGGTAATTCTCTACAGGCACCCATACCTTCCCGTCACATTTTTTTAAACCCTAAAAAATTATTCTACGAACTTAAAAAAGTGATTTTTCCCCATGATTTTTACATAGCATGGAAAAAAAATTTTGCCATGCATTTTTGGATCACCCTATTCTTTATACCATCCTATAAGATATATGTAGAAAGTGATGGCTGAAAAACTGTGCCCCCCCCCCCCCAATGACGTACTAATGGCAAAATTCGTGTTTTTTGCATTCAATCATCACTTGCAAATTGATTATTAAGTAAGATTCTCCTTAAAAATGCAATAATTAATTCAACGGCAAGACATATATTTCCTGGAATGTAAACACTCGATAATGATACCTTCATTATTTAACAATGTTCCCTATTTGTTTCAATCACGTCGATATTGTTGTTTCTTAAATATTACATTGTTAATTAAGAAAAGTCCCTTTTTTGTTATTGCTACAAGCGTGAATCCAAGCAATCGCACATCGGGTTTCGCCACTGGAGTCGATACTCGAGCGTTTATATTTGATGAAACAACAACAACAATTGTTTTCATCAAGTTGCACATATTTTTCATTTTGCAACAAAGGGAAATTTTTTTAAATTACCGTAAATCCATGAAAAAAGTACGCAGCTCATTGTAATTTCGTCTATCGAGTACATGTATTCTTTAAGACATTTTTACGCCGAGTTCACTTGTTTATAACAATTAGGAGCGCAGAATTCAATATTTTTTAACTATCAAAATCTCCGCTTCTAATTAACATTAAGACTCCAAATTTGGGGAGGGGATAAAACTGCCTTCAGCCTTTTCACGTATCCCCGATACATTCGATTTGAACCGTATCAGGGGGAATGAGTGAAGGTGAGCTCTCGGCGGAGCGTCAATGCCGCGCGTCATAGGGCGCTGGATAGAGAATAGCACGGAAACGCTGTGGCGACTTCAAACTAGCGCGAGTAGTCATATCTACGAAACTACTCGATGAAAATTGATGATTCTTTTTTTAATTTAACAGATCGCATCGAAAGGAAAAATAATCTTCACTCGAGTATGAGCTAATGCAATTTTTCAATCGTATTATTTGCTAGTGAAAATTGCAATTACATAAGTTTTGAACAAATGTTTATTACAAATGTTAAAACAACGTTTGCGAATCATCGAAAATGCGCGTTGCAAATAACACAATGTTATTTGCAAAGTTATTTCGCATCTTTTTTTTACACACATGCCTCTCAATATAACAATGTAGACGAATCACTTAATGTTTGGGGTACATAATATTCAAATGAGTTGTGCAATTTGCGCACAAATTTTTTTCTTTTTTACGCCTCTTTTTATTTTACATAGCTACTAATTGAATGTAATAACTTTGAAAATCGGTGGAATGCAAAAGTACCTTAGGTAATGTAACGGTGCAAAGCACGTTTTTGTGGAGAGTGTATATTTTCGTCTTTCCCAAAAGATGTTGAGCTACATGGGTTCTGAGAATCCGACTCTTTTTGAGTCGTTGCTTACTGCTTCATCTTTGTACAAGGTATTTTTTCCAGACAGTAATTTTATTCCTAAGTATTGCGACGAATACAAAACGCAAGCGAAAATTGCTCGTCTCGTTTGAATATTATGTACTCTAAACATGAAGTCATTTGTCTACAACTTTATATCAAGAGGCATGTGTGTAAAATAAAAAGAGGAAAAAAATTAAAATAGTTATGGCGATGTATTATTTTACCGAGAAATTGTCATAATAAAAGTAACGACGGGGTGATGTAGCGAGCAATCAATTTGTAAAGCACGTTTGCCATTATTCGCAAACGTTCATCGAGTAGTTTTGTAGATATGATAACTCGAGCAAGTTTGAAGTCGCCACAGCGTTTCCATGCGAGCGACGAAAAGCGAAAAATCTCTATCCCGTCCCCAGATCACCCGGACGCTCGGCATTGAAGCTAAGTTGTGATAAGGGTTGAAATCGAATGTCTCGAGGATACGTGGAAAGGCTCAAGGCAGTTTTATCACCTCCACAAATTTGAACCCTTAATGTTAATTTGAAGCGGAGATATAAATTGTTAATTTAATTATAAAATATAAAATTATAAATTGTTAATAAATTGTTAATTAAAAAAAAATTACATTCACCGTTCCTAATTTTTATAAACAATTGAACTCGGCGTCAAAATTTCTTTAAAAATACATGCACTCGATATACTTGATGAAAAAAAATTTTTAATCCATTTTTTTTCAAAAATTAACAATGTAATATTTAAGAAACAACAATATCGGTGTGATTAAAAAAATTAGTGAAATTGTGCAATAATGAAGGTATCATTATCGGGTATTCACATTCGAAAGAATGTATTTCTTTCCGTTGAATTTATTATTTGATGTTTTTTGAGAATCTTACTTAATAATCAATTTGCAAATAAAATAATGAATTTTTTTTTTAAATCCGTAATAATATATAGAATCTCATGCTCTAGAGCATTGACTAACAACTTTTCGTCGTGCGATTTGGTCCTTTTGTGCAAACCATGATTAAATGCATAAAACAACTATTTTCACATTTGGGGGGGGGGGGACACAGATTTTCAGCTGTTACTTTTTACATATATCTTATAGGATGGTATGAGGAACCATCTGTCAAATTTTCAAGGTGCTACTATTTTACGCAGGGAAAACGTGTAGATTGATTGGACTATAGGTGCTCCTTCCACTTTAACTATATAGATATACTGTACACTAGTAAATAGATGATTAGATACTAGAATAGATCTCTTTTTCAACTTTTCAGTTAGATCGAGGGAATAATCGATTGAATTTAGCAGAAAGCAAGTTTTTCTTAAATTTTCCACTTTCTGTCAACTTTCCATTTAGATTGAGGTAATAATGATTTGAAGTTAAGAAAGAAGATTGTTTAAACAATTTAATTGAACCGCTGGCGACCAAAAGGGGACACGGCCGGATTCAGCCTGCCAAGTATTGTGCTGAGTGTTAATTTTAACAATCTTTCTAATTTCAATTTTAAAGACTGATAATTGTAGAGAATTTCAAGGCGCATCTTTTTTTCCTTTTGCAAAAATTAATAGGTTTTGTGGTTTTTGAGATAATCGGTAAAAAGTGGATTTTTTTAAAACGAAAAATTCCAATCTTTTTTCACTTCAACTCGCGCTAATTTAGCCAATTTTCACCATTTCCCGATTTCCCCAATACAAAGTACGTATTTAAGTCTTCTGAAACTATCTAAGAAAGGAAAACGAGAATATTGTAATAAACAAAAAAGTTATTAATTTTTTTTTTAGGCAATGCAAAAATCACGAATTTTAACCTTCAAGCGCCTCGTTTAGCGAACGAATTTTAAGCTACGGAAAGCTTTCAGTGAGAAAGTTGTTCATTAAGGTTCAAAGAAGTTTTCTGGAAAGATTTAGATCAATTGGATAAATAGTTCAAAAATTATGACTGTTTTAAAATCCAAGCTGTAATCTTGACGCTGCCCAAAAACGTGCCTGGCCGGCTACGTACGCGCTGCAGCGAACGACGTGAAGGTCAAGTTAATCTTACCAAAACAAATGCACAACAG
>NC_046661.1:17651319-17655837 GCF_010883055.1 Belonocnema kinseyi | reverse complement strand
TACTTTTAAAAAATATGATTCGAAAAATTCTTTTCCTTTAGCGCTTAAATACTGAAAGAGATTTTTTACATCCTTTATTTTGGCAGCTTTTAATCCAATTCGTGGCGGAGGACTTTTCGAAACATTTTCTAGTTTAAGCGTAGGCTTAAAGAAAAAAGTGGTTGGATTTTGCAACTCATAGTTGTCAAAAACATCCACTTTTCCATCAGAAAAAACATGCAAAATGAACGCTTTGCTGATTTGGAAATTTTTTGGCTTTCGCATTTTGCCTTTGAAACATTTTTCAAAATCCTGCAGAAGATCTTCACTCTTCTCGACTATTGTGAATGAAGGTGAACGAGCATTGCGAATCATTTCTACATATACAGCTTCAGTTTCAATTCGTTCTAATTTTTTCAGCTTTTGCGAATATGTGCCAAAGTTCCTATCGCACTGGCAATATGAATGGCCTCGAACTGGAAACACATATTTAATCTCGCTTTGCAAATAAAGGGACAATAAAACCAAAAAATGAAACACTGTGTAGTTTTTATTTTGTCCCGGACATGAGTCTGAAAATAAAGTTATGCTGTTGAACTTGTTTTTAGCAAATTCTTTTAATACCGCGTATTTGATAAAACTGTAAACAGAGTTAGCACCCTTCTTTACAATTCCCTCAAGAATAGGGAACATGTAACTCTGGTTCATAGTATGTACATGTCTAGTACGTTAAATATAAAAAGCCATGCTAAACGTAGGTAAAACTGCGCGGACACGAGTATTTTTGGTAGTGGCCAATTCTGTGCAAAATTAAATTCACAGCATAGACTATTATTTTCAGAGAGTATTTGCTTTTTGAACTTCAAATAAATTTCAGCATTGTTTTTATGATTCATTACTTCTTCGTTTACCTCTACATTTGTCTCGTTTTTGTAACAAGTATTGCACACGTCAGTTCTAGGTAATTTAGAACTGAAGCCAACATTTCGGTTAAAATACTTAAAATAAACGGTTTGACTTATTGTCAATTTAGCCCCCGTTTTTTCTTTATAATATTCTCCGAATAATTTGTAAAGTTCTACAAGATTTAATGAAGGATTATCAAAATATTTTAGGTTGGCAGAATTTCGTTTGTAATGTGAACTATGATGTGGAATTGATTCGCAATGCGCTTCAACCATTTTTTTTTAATTTTCTGTTAATTTAAGACAACTTTCGCGTACTCCACCTGCTAAATTTTTTAAAGGCTGCTTATTTCTTTCATTTTATTATCTTTTTCTTTTATTTAATATTCTCAAAAATATCTCAAAAATCTCAATAATCTTAAACAAAAATGCTTTTCCAACTATTATAAGAAACAATCACTTCGCTGATTCTATGCTTTATTTGTAGAATTTCATAGAAGATGACAAAAAAGTTACTGTCGTGCATTTGTTTTGGTAAGATTGACTTGACCTTCACGTCGTTCGCTGCAGCGCGTACGTAGCCGGCCAGGCACGTTTTTGGGCAGCGTCAAGATTACCGCTTGGATATTAAGACATTCATAATTTTTGAACTATTAATCCAATTGATCTAAAATTTTCCAGAAAATTTCTTTGACCCTTAATGAACAACTTTCGCCCTGAAAGCTTTTCGTAGCTTAAAATTCTTTCTCTAAACGAGGTACTTGAAGGTTAGAATTCATGATTTTTGCATTGCCTCAAAAAAAATTAATAACTTTTTTGTTTATTACAATATTCTCGTTTTTCTTTCTTTTATAGTTTCAGAAGAGTTAAACACGTACTTTGTATTGGGGAAATCGGGAAATGATGAAAATTGGCTAAATTAGCGCGAGTTGCAGTGAAAAAAGATTGGAATTTTTCGTTTTAAAAAAATCCACTTTTTACCAATTATCTCAAAAACTACAAAACCTATAAATTTTTGCAAGGGGAAAAAAGATGCGCCTTGAAATTCTCTACAAGTATCAGTTTTTAAAATGGAAATTAGAAACATTTTTTAAATTGACACTCAGGACAATACTTCTCAGGCTGAATCCGGCCGTGTCCCCTTTTGGTCGCCAGCGGTTCAATTATTGTTTTCAATTACATTCTCTTTGAATAATGGTGGAAAGTTGTGGTTTTTCTTAATTTTTCATATTTTTGTCCAGTTCCCACGTAGAGTGTAGTGATAATTTAAAAAAATTTAACAAAATTAATTATTCTATGATTTATTATTTTTTTAATTTCTTAAATTTTTAATTATATAATGATGATTTTTTCCTTTAAGTTTTACTTTAATTGAAATAGCCATTTATGAAGTACGAGGATTTTATTGTTATGTGCGCAGTGCCGTGAGATTGAACTCGTAGCAGAGACTTGGGGCTCATCAAGCGAAGGAGTCTGTCATCCTAGTAGACTAATTATATTGAATACTGGAATTGATAAAAATGATATTAAACTTTTTTTTATTGGTTTAAAATATATTTTCATCATTATATAACATTTTATAATATATGCATAAATAAATTATTTTGTCAATGTTTGAGAAACTATTAATATAAAACAGAATATCACATGTATATTTAACACTGTTTTTTTTTATTAAAACTTGTTCAACGTTAAAAATGTATGTGGAATATGCAGACTAATTGGCAATATTTTGTAAAAATGAGATCAGTATTTTTCCTTAAACCACTTTTTTTTATTTTTTAAAAGATTTTCTCTTAGAAAAGGTTTAGAAAGTCACGGATTTTCTCGATTTTTTAGAACGTTTTATTTAGGTGAAGGCAATTAATTTAAGACAATTTAATTCAACAGAAGTAATTTTGAAACAATTTATTATCATCTATAACAATATTTTCTCTAAAGACTGCTAGAAAGTTGCGGGTATTTTTTTAATTTTGCACTTTTTGTCCTTTGTTTATTTAGAATGAGGTGAAAATGATTTAAAGTTAAGATACAAGATTGTTTAAACACGTTATTACTGTTCATAACTATATTCTTTTACATAATTTCTTCAAAGTTGTAGTTTTTCTGAAATTTGTTACTTTGATTTGCCTTCTATTTATAAACAAATTTTCGTGCTTTTTAACTTTCACTTGCTTTAAACCAGAAACCATTGGGACTTCTAACTTATAGTTTGGGCGATTTATATATAAAACTAAACTCAAGCGTGTAGAACACTTAAAGTTCATCTTTTTTGTACTGAAAACAAGTATGTAATTTTTTTTTTTGAGTAAGTTCACGAAGAACGTTTAAATATTTGCAATCGAACAATCTGTCGAGGTAAGTTTGAGAAATCGATAATTTTCAGTGGACGAAATGTTCAGTATAATCTTTGGAAGTTTTCCTTTAAGTTTTAATTAAATTGAAATAGCCGTTTATGAAGTACGAGGATTTTATAGTTATGCGCGCAGTGCCGTGAGATTGAACTCATAGCAGAGACTTGGGGCTCATCCAGGGAAGGAGTCGTCATCCTAATAAACTAGTTATATTGAATAGTGGAATTGATAAAAATGATAGTAAACTTCTTTTTATGGGTTTAAAATATATATTTATCATTATATAACATTTTATAATATATGCATAAATAAATTATTTTGTCAATGTTTGAGAAACTATTAATGTAAAACAGAATATTACATATATAGTTAACATAGTTTTTTTTATTCAAACTTGTTCAACGTTGAAAGTGTATGTGAAATATGCAGACTAAATAGCAATATGTTGCAAAAATGAGATCAGTATTTTTCCTTAAAAGGAACGATGAACATTTAATCCCAATCAGCATTTGAAACAATTTTCAAGTCTCAAATGTATTCCTCTAAATGCAGGTGCACATCTGGGCATCTAGGGGAAAGTATCATTTGGAGACTGAATTTTGTCTCAATGCCGAGAGTTGTGGAGTGCTGAACCGCGCTGTCAGCCACCCAGGCTCGGTCAACTACGTGGGAAATAAATAGCGAAATTCAGCGCCTTCTGCGATGGGCAAGAAAACTACAGAAGCATGCATTTGTTGGTCGCTATATATGTGCATTCTGCTTCCTTATATGTGTTGACTAGTAAAATAATTTAAGAAAAAAGGATGAATAAAGACAAAGTTAAGAAAACAAGAAATGCAAAATAAGAAATTAAAGATAATTATCATTCAATTTCTCATTTCACGTTTCTCATTTATTTAATTTTGCTTTTATTTTTGTATTTTAAGTAGAAAAAGATAATTACGAGACGAGTTAGGATGTGCATACGTATGAATTTTAATTTTTTCTGAAGCAGATTTGACCTGTGACATACAGTTTTTTAAAAATATTTTATAACCACACTAGTTTGCGTTTTCAAGAAATCCTTTTCATTGAAGTGATAACGGCACACGAAAAACTGTTTTGCGGTTATGGTCTCACACGTGACAGCACCAGACAACACGCGACAGTAACGAATGACAACAAACAATTTTCCGCGCACGCGCTTTTTACACCAACAAATGACAACAAACAATTTTCAGCGCACGCGCTTTTTACACCAATTTGCGCCATCTGTGATGGGCAGGAACACTAATTTGACT
>NC_046661.1:17647689-17651309 GCF_010883055.1 Belonocnema kinseyi | reverse complement strand
CCCCCCGCCCATGTTCTAACAATTCGCCATTTTCCCTTATTGAGTTGACCGAGCCTGCAGCCACCTGAACACCTGTCAAAGCAACTATTCGCATTGCGATTTTAGACTAAAGAATTGTTAATAAGGAAACTAATTAAAATAATATTTGCCTAATTTTCAACTTCCTTTTATTTAAAAGTGTGTACTAGTCACTTAGAATAAACTGATAACTTCCTAATGCGAGTTTCAAATGTTAGGTTAGTCATAGCCGGGATGTGTAGAAAAAGTCATGAACGTCTACATATACAGTTAGGTATTTTCACTTCAACACCAGCTAACTTATTTGAATACAGAAAATCTAGAGGAAATTTCTTCGAACGAACAGGCATCAATTAAGATTCAGACGGTCTTCCGAATTAGATTTTTCTTATTTTTTAAATCTGCTTTAATTTTTTAAGATCTATTTAAATGTTGTGCTAAAAAAAATTTGTAAACAAAGGATAAATTTCATGTAGTGTAGTAATGTTAATATATACATTTTTTTAATGATGAAACACTTAGAAAATCGTAAAAAAAACTTGAAAATGTTACTCTGGAGTTTTCCACATCTATATTTTCCTTTAATTTTTTGGAAATATAAAAAAATATTTCTTTTTGAAATCTTAACGTCTAAAATAAGCCGAATGTTTACTAGAATTTTAAAAACAATCTGCAAAGGAAAAAAGAATTTCCTTAACAACCTTCCAGATTTGAAATTAATTTGCCCAACGCACCTACAGTGGGTGCCAAAAGTAATCTTCCACCTCTCTTTTTATGACTAAATAAATTCTCTTAATTTCAATGATACCAGAGCTAAAAAAATTTCTTTTTGAAAGGTTGATTGTTTTCGAAATTCTGTTTGAAATAAGCCTAGTGTTAAGCCAATTTGTCTAGTTTTTAAGTAGATATTGCAAAAATAGTGTAATTTTCAATGTGTTCTTAAATTTTCAATAACTTCCGAAATAGTCAACATTTTTCAATGTACTTGGGCTCATTTTGAAGCTTTTTTTCACCGTTTCACAACAGCTTACGTGTATAAATTGTAAAAAATTTCTTTTCGAATTGAAAGAGCTTGAAGTTGTAAGAAAAAAGTTGGATAAATTTGAAAACATCTTATCTGTAGGGAAATCAGCGTCTTCCCAACTTCCTTAAATTGTTCCTTGAGTTGTTCTTTAAATTAGATTGAGGGTTATTCTTTGCATCAATAGTTATGAACACTGAAAGCAGACAGTTTTTGAAGAATAAACAATTTTATGAATTGTAGATAGAGATTTTGCAACAGATATAGGAAAATGTATGACACTGGGTGGGCTCGATAATTTTTTATTAACAAATGAAATGTGTGGTCGATTTCATGTCGAATATAGCAATTAGTGAGAAATAATGTACAATTAACGATTTCCGCTCCCGTGGAAAACATAAAACATGTCCGAAGTCTTCTAACTGTTCATGTGCATGTACTGTTCAGGCCAACGTCCTCCTAATGAACGAATATCACACAACGACATGTAAGAGAACCTCATGTATGCAATCATAAGACAATTTTTTTCATATAGAAAAGAGAAACATTTCAGCGTCTTTTTTAACACGTGTAATGTGGTCAGGAACTATTGTTAAGCGTTGATGCAGAAGGCGGTTGAACGATTCATTTTGTAAACGGAATTTTTGACTTCGTAAACTCTGAAGGACGATTGATTCTCTACCAAAAAGAAGAATTTGTAATGAAACAGTTCAAATTTCAAAACGAAAGGGATACTTACGAGTAAAGTTGCTTAATTTTTAACAGAGCAGATTAATTTGTAACCAAGTAGTTAAATTTTAAACCCAATGCATGAATGTTAACAAAGAAGTTCAAATTAGTACCAAAAAAACGAATTTTTAACAAAATAGATAGATTTTCAAGAAAATGAATGAATGTTTAACTGAAACTAATACGCCCCTTGTTACACCAGGGGCGTAGCGAGGGGGGCAACCCCCAACTTTTGAAATTCGGCAATTCTAGGATATTTCTTTAATAAAATCAAGCAACGTACAAGGAATTTAGGTAATTTTAGATAGAGTCTTCCATTTTTAAACATTTTTAGGCCACAAGGGTTAAAGAATGAGAAGTGAGCTTAGATTTTCATACCATAAGTTTTTAATTCAAATAGAAAAAAAGTTATTCTTTCTATCTTATATTCAGATCGTCGATGTTAAATCAACTGTTTATGGTATTAATAATTTTCAGAGACTCATTTAATTACTTATTTATTTTGTGGAATCAATAATTTTCAGTTTTCCATTTGAAGTAATAAAAAACAAACTGAAAATTGACACATTCAAATAGGAACTCTTAAGTTTTAAAGTTTTTAAATTGACGATTTAAAACTTGTTTATTAAAATACTTTGTAACCGAATGCTCAAAAATTTACAAGTAGAAAATTCAAAGTAGAAAAACTTTTCCATTAAACAATTTTAAATGAAATGGAGATAATCTTTTAACTTTTATAAAGTATAGAGTTTAAAGATTCAAATTCAATTCCAAAAATATAAATCCACGTTATCATTGTCAATACTTCAAATTTAAAAACGAATCAATGAACCTTGAAAAGCTCTAAATTTTCATTTCCTAATCTTAAGAAATGTAGAAGTAGTTTGAATTTTTTCCAATTTAAAATTATTTTTGAAATATTTTTAGAATTGCTATATGTTTTAATTAGTAATAAATGGTAAAAAACAATGTTTTTTATCATAAGTTTTTCACTTTAAACGCTTTAAATTTTTAATTGTTCATGACTTCAAATCTGCATTTAGAAATTCTTTAAATTAAAAATATTAGCGTAAAGTGAATGGGATAATAATTGAAAAAGATAACAAATCGACACATCATTTTCAAAGCTGTTAAAATCGAACTTCGACAGATTTTCCTTCTAAAGATTTGTAAATTTTCTGGTCAAAAAATGAGTTCTGCAAAATAGACTGCTTTGAGGCATCGGATTTCACTTCGTCAAAAAACTTATATGTCTCTTCGAAAGATAAACGCTTCCTCATACAGCACATTTATTTGGACGCAAGCAGTTGTATTTGAAAAAAATAAAGACTCAATAAAACAGATTTAAAGAATAATGAATGTCTATTATGTATGAAGTGCAGTTTATTGTTTAGAGCTTGGCTGAAGGTAAACTACCGTGCAATATTGATAATTTTGTAAAATAGCTATATTATTTATTACTGAAAATTATTTTGATCATTTTCAACTCTTAATTTGAAGAAGTTGCTTTCATTTCTCGAAGTAGGGACTTTCTCATTTACCTTCCTCATGTCTTAACGCATCTGCAAATTTTCGAAACTTTTAAATAATTTTTTGGTATTAAAAACGGCCTTTTTCTGAACCTGTGTCAAAACTCTCGGAAAATCCGAGTTGAGCCTAGGAGGTGAAGTAAAAACTATGCATTTATTGCGAGCCCACTTTTTTCTTCAAACGGTAGAAAACATAATGTACCCATAGTAAATAATCTCAACTCCACCCAAATGCCTGGCATCTTTGAAATTGCGTTTCCCAGGGCACGGAGCGACCACGGTCATGTAGCCACAGGCAGTGGCGCTTCTAGGATTCAACTTTG
>NC_046661.1:17644459-17647589 GCF_010883055.1 Belonocnema kinseyi | reverse complement strand
CCTCTTCCGCCAAAGCAAATGCGTGAGTGTAAGCAAGAGAGTTACGGGCTTATCAGTACAGTCAAGCACAGTATCAGAAAAAAATCATTTCATTTCTGATTTTTGCACGAAGCATCCCAATAAAGGTGCTCCAATGATCGTATCAAAATTCAGTAATAGTCAGATTAAATTTAAGCTTTCAATCAAGCTCTATAGTGAATTTAAACCTGTTGTGCAACACACCTCCAAAATACTTCTTGCTTTACACCTACTGCTGTATTTTGGCGGTGTGTTGCACAAAAGGGTTACATTTACTGTAGACCTTGATTGTAAGCTTAATTTCATTCTGATTATTACTGAATTTTAATACGATCATTAGAGCACCTTTGGAATGCTTCGTGCAAAAATCAGCAATGATATGATTTTTTTCTGATACAAAAAAGGCTTTTACTAGACGTGAAATGTTAGCGGGAGAAGAAAGGTTCTCTTACAAAAATATAAATTACTGTACTTGACTGTACTAACAAGCCCGCTACTCTCTGGCTTGCACTCGCGTATTTGATTTAGTGAAAGAGGGACGCCGATAGTCGCCTGTGGCTACATGGCCGTGGTCGCTATATGCCCTGGGAAATTCAATTTCAAGGGTGCCAGGCATTATGTTTCTTGACGTTTGAAGAAAAAAGTGGGCCTGCAGTAAACACATTGTTATTACTCCCCCCCCCCCCCCCCCCCCCCCCCCCCCCCCCCCCGTCACAACTCGAATTTTCCGAGAGTTTTGACACAGATTCGGAATAAGTCCGTTTTTAATATCTAAAAATTATTTTAAAATTTCGAAAATGTACAGATGCGTTTGGTTGAAAGTTCAACTATTCGGATAGAATATTAAACTCTTCATGTTTTATGGTAAATAGGTCGTCTATGTTAGTTGAAAATTCATCTATCTTGATTGAAGTGTTTTTATGTTTGTTTAAAATTCATTTTTTTAAAAATAAAATTCAACAATTGTTGTCGAACATTCTACTACTTCGATAGAACATTAAAGTATTTGGTCAAAATTAAATTCTTCCATGTGAACCAACTCACGTCTACACGGAATGAGAAATCGTGTTAAAAATTTGGCACGATAAATAGAAGGCATGCAAGAATGTGCCTCTGGTCCTAAATAATTAGAATAGTGACAAAAAAATTTTTAAATTACTATTTTAAAGAAATACCGACCGTGCTGCCCTATTGCAAATACCTATATAGGTCACTGATAGGATTCTATATAAGGATCCTATGAGTGACCTATATAGGATCCTATATAGGGTCACCTATATAGGTCAATACAGGAGCCACCTATAGGAAATGAAACAGCTTCCTGCATAGGATCCTACATAGAATCCTATTAGTGACCTATATAAGACAGCTGATGAACTGGTAGTGTTGCGCAGTAGTTTCCTACAGCAAATACAGCTACTCAGTAGTTACTTTTGACTATGCGATTGCCGAGTAGTAGGAACCTGTATAGGTTCTTACGTATATTCTAACGTAGGAAGAAGGAACCCATACTCTTACCATCGAATCATTTAAAATTCTATAAAGGATCCTATGCAGGAAGCTGTTTCATTTCCCATAGGTGGCACCTATACTGAACTATATAGGTAACCCTATGTAGGATCATATATAGGCCACTTATAGGATCCTTATATAGAATCCTATTAGTGACTGTTACAGGCACCTATATAGGTATTTGCAGTAGGGTGTCGTCAAACCTTGTAAGCAATTTGCAATGTTGTCAATGGGCTAGTTATGAGGTTTATATTTATCAAAGTGGGGCAAAACAACAAAAATAGCTCACGAACATTATGCACAAATATTGCAAAAACTAATGTTTGCACTTGAAATGCAAATAAACACATTTCGTCTGACATACGTATCAGTCTGGTATCAGATGTGTCCAAGCAGCACTAGCGCAACGATTAGACAACTTCGAACTTCTAGGGGTCTGTGGGTAAAACAAATATGCATGATTAACGTCAGAAAAAGTTCAAAGTCAAAATTCTGCTGTAAAACCTAACTGTGTCCGTCGATAATCATTATTTGCATAAATAAACTTTTTTCTACCTCCAACTCTTTGCACGGCGGCAAACGATCCTTTAATATTTATTAACATTCCCCGAAATAAATTTCCGTGTTATTTAAACTTTTATTATTCAATATGGGTGAAAAAATATTAATCTTAGGGCTGACTTGATCAGCTGTTATACTCATCACATGGCCTTAAAGAAAGAAAAATATAATTTTTAGACAAACAATACAAGGTACGAACAAAAAAGTAAATGGACAACATTTGTTTACCCAAAAATACCTACAGATTAGTTATAAATATTTGTTGATAGGATGCGTGAAAAAGTTGAATTTTAGAAAAAAGGACGCAAGGTATGGAAAAAAACGAATCAACCAAAATTCTTTGCCGAAAAAGATCCGAAATTTTTTTAGCTATTACTTGTTGATAAGACGTATAGATTTTCTGTTTTGGTTGAGGGTTGAACTATTTTGTTGAAAATTTCTCCTTTTTAGTGGAATTCAACTGGTTTGAGATCAAAATTAAAATCTTTTTTGGTTGAAATATCAACTAATATATTTCATTTGAGAATTCACGTTTTTTGGTTGGAACTTCAACTGCTTAGTAGAAAGTGAAACAACTTTACTGAAAATTAATCTTTGTCGTTGATGATTCATCATTTAAATTAAAAATCCACTTTTTTGTATTGAACTATCTTCTTAAAAAATTGTTTCGATGAAAATTATATTTTTTAACTGAAAATTTAATTATTCCGTGCTTGGTTAAAAATCTACCTTTTCAGTTTAAACTACAATAATTTGGTTAAAAATTCCTCTATTTTGTTGAAAATTGAGGCTCACCGTACGACTTGTTTGGTAGCATTTTCAGTTAATTAAGCCAAAAGTGTTGCTTCAAGAAATAAGTTTTTTCGTGAAGCGTAATTTACGTAAAACGTAATTACGTGTATAGAAAAAATTAATAACTACGCTTTTAATGTAGGTGTACTATCGTAACTATACGGATTAACTTCTCATTATCAGGAGAACATTGTGCGTAAGAAGCAATCGAGTATTCATCAGGAGATGTAATGTTTACTGTTTGCTA
>NC_046661.1:17629435-17644359 GCF_010883055.1 Belonocnema kinseyi | reverse complement strand
ATCAACGTCTTGGACCTGGAAAGACGATGAAGCAGGCATAACTTTCACGAGGCAACCACTGAAGCATTGGAGTGCGCAGCAGGTGAAGGCTGCTGTTATAAAGGGTGAAAAGCCAAAGAATAACTGGTAATACACGATAGGTTTAAAAGTTTTAGGAATAAAGGTATTTCTGTAATAACAACAGAAAAGTACGAGGAAGCCGTTGCGTGTCGCGACATCCGGAGAAAATACAGTACTTCTGAGCTGGAAGGAAGTGACGAAATGAACACGGACCGAGACAGGCAATCGAGGCACAACAGACACGTGAAGAAATACTGTAGCACTGATTCGGATCGTGCGTCAATCCAGAAGGAGGACTTCGATAGCGATAGAGGTAGCAGTGATGAGGACGACCTGGATGAAGTGGATGATGCGGACGAGGGAGATGATGGTGGTGAAACCACCGACGGAGAGGTGACAGCTAGTGAAAGAATCGAGGCAGAACTAATAACAGCAGTGCTACTAATGCCGATTGCTAAGGCTGGCGGCCCGAAAATAACATCAACAATCACGCTTCGAAAAGCCGCAGTCGCAATTCAAAATCGTGCTGCAGTCAAAGCAAGCAGTTGTTTACAAATTGTCGATGCCATGAACCGGAACCTGGTCTATCCAGGGCAATGCCGACACAGCCTGAAAAAGAAGTCAGAAAAAGAACTAATAGAAATTTATACGACAGGGAAGAATCGGCTTATTTCGTAATGCCACCGAACAAGAAGAAAAGAAAAGACAGTAGCAGTAAGTATGCTCAACAGACAGACTTAAAACGCAAAATTTAGCACCGCGATTCCGTATTCAAATGTTTAAATTTCAGTATGCTGGAAGCAATCGGAGAGGTTATCCCTCCTGGAAGAGGATGGTAAGAGTCTTAGCTCTTACGTTCATATTTGTCTTAATACTAAGGTAGAAATACATATCAAAATGTAATTAATAATAGCGACTTTCTTTTTATAGATGCAAGCTTCAATCGACTGGTGCTGTCGGTATTGCAGAAAATACTGACTAAGATGAACGACATGAGGGAGTGATTTACGAGCTTAGAGAGGCACTTGAAGAATGGTGCACATTATGCGGACGTTCGGCAGCAACAGAGGGACAAAGAACCCTTCGCCTGGCACAAAGTGCTGCGAAAGTTACCAGCAAGAGAAGAAGAGGGACTGGAAGATTTAAATTTGCTCCTACGAGGTGGGAGAAATTACAGTAGAGCGGTATGTATCGGCACTTTCAGGGTACGCACCACTCTATCTTTATTTCGAGATAGCACAACAATCTGCTATCACGCAGTACAGGCCATGTCGAAGTCAAGATAAGATAGTGTGTAACACATCTTATTAATAATATTTACGGATAATATTCTTCCAGCGGGAGTCATTCATGACTGTTGGAGGTAGCGACGTCAAAATCTGCCAGAAGAAAAGGTTCGCTTCACACGAGAAGGTGTTACAGATAGTAAAGTGAAAGTATGAAAGAATATGGAAAATGTAATGGAAGGGAGTGTAAAGATGTTAAAAAAGAGTGACTAATACTTTGTTTACAGGCGTCATTAGATCAAACTGCCCGCACGTAACGGATGCAGTCATGGATAACGCAATAAGTACGTGGCTATCGCAAGCTCAAAAGAAGCTAAAAGTAGGAGGTATCAGAGGTGAGTAAATACACGCCTTTGACTTTCTGTGTACGAAATGTACCATTGAAAGAAGTAAGTGGATGCAATTCAACTCTCGTTTGCAGGGAAGCAGGTCGCCGAGATGACCATCGGTCATGTCGTGTTTTAAAAAAAATTATATTTAGAGGTGTCGCAAGCATTGAGCAAGAGTGAACACACCTTTCAATCGGGGAAGACACCCCCAAAAAATGGGTTTTGATTATTATTTTGGAAACGGCACACCAGCAACGAATGCATTCCTGCAGACAACTTGTAAATAAGTTATACATCAACAATGAGGGTATTATTTTTCTTTTTCGGATGCTGGAAAGACGCGGATTTTTCTGAAATTTCTGGCTTTTTGTCCAATTTTAATTAGAATGAAGTAATAATGAATTTAAGTTAATAAAAATAGTTGGTTAAACAATTTATCATCATTTTTAATAATATTCTCTTTGCTTAACTGGTAGAATGGTCCGGTTTTTTAAATTTTTCAACTGTTTATCTATTCTTTATTAGGCGTGACTTAAGAATCAATTAGATTCAGACAAAATAATTGTATAAACAAATTATTATTGTTTATGACTATCCTCATCTATATCAATGCCTGATAAATGCGTTTTGTTCTGAAATGTTTACATTTCTGTCCTTTTTCCACTCAAGTAAGTTAACATTTAATGAAAGTTAACCAAAAAGTTGTTTCAACAATTTAATATTGTTTATAAGTAGCATCTCTTATATAAGTGCTAGAAAGTTAGGGTTATTAATACAATCTTTAACTTTGCTTCCCCTTTTTAGTCATGAACAAATATCAGGTGATCCTCAACAACAATTATTTTTCAAATATGATTGTTGTTTTTCATTGAATTATCGTCGCTTTTTTCCCAGTTTTATCAGAAAAATTATTTAAACGAAGAAGCTATCTTACCAAAGGGCCAAAAACAAAGAATAAAATAATTAGAAGGTCTTTAAATGACTTGTAACAGAATATCGCTAACAATAATAATACATTGTTTAAACAATTATTTTTGTTAGCACGAATTCATGATTACTTTACTGTAATTGAAAATGTGATAAAAAGCCAGAAAATTCAGAAAAATAGCATCTTTCTAACATTATTCAAATGGAATATTCTGAATAATAAAAAATTTATTTAAACCATTAATTTTCTGAGATATTCTTAAGATAATTAATTCATATTTATTAAATTAATTTTCCTAAGATATTATTATTAATAATAATAATTTTTTTTAACAATCATTCTTGTTAACATCAATGAAATATAACCTCCCTCTAATTAAAAGTTGGACAAGAAGTGAAGAATTAAAATGCCGCAAAAAAGTTATAATTGGCGTCAAAATCTAGCAAAAACCATTTTTTTCGCAAATGGGGTTCCTTGAGACCCTATAAAACAGGTTTAGCGGCTGATATTTGAAAATGACTATATTATTCCTTTTTCAAGGCTAATTATGAAGAAAATGTAAAATATGAACATTGCTTTTTTCCTGTAAACGACTGGTATACCGTCGAAGTAAGGTATTCATAAACATTGAATTCAATGTCTAAAAAAATATTTTTGATTTCTAGGTCTGTTTGCACTAATACTGAATAAGAATTACTTCAGCAAAGAGGCATTGTGAGAGTTCAAAAATAATGTTCTTGAAATCAATAAATGTATCATTGTATAAAAATATGAAATGTACATTTTTTAAATGTAAAACTTGCTTGAGTGGTAATAGTATGAATTTATTTCTTTCGATACTGAAGTAAATACGAAAATGTAAACATGTGCTTGTAGGCTATTCTTCCTAATTATTAATGTATTCCGTAAGGGTTTACATGCCCTCCGTTCCTTACCAGACCATCTACAAACATGATATTTAAAATTATTTACAACAAATTACGTCCATTCTTAGATCTAGATCCTTACTTGTATAGTGCATACATTGTACAATGCATAAAATGTACTTAACGAGTGAAAAACTAAAAATTTAAATAAAGAATAAACACTTAACGAATAAGACTCTTCGAGGACATTTTGTTTTTCACCACATATGCGTCTGTTGTATGCCACATGGGAAAAAGGGACCAATTAGGGCTGTTTTGCAAAACAACTGAAATGAATTTCCAAAAAAAAGTACCTCTGACTTAAAAAAATTGCACAATAAGCTCATTCATTTGTGCCATTTATTTATAACAATCAAATATTATATAAAATTGAAATGTGCTGCTCCAGACTATCACTGGCAAACCAATGTGAACAAATTTTCAAAAAAAGTAGCTGAAACTTTGAAAAAATGCACAAACAGTGAATTTGCTTATGCCATATTTTTATAACAATCAATTTTTAAGTAAATGTCAATGTACTGCTCTGGAATGCAACTAACAAACCAACTCACAAAATTTCAAAATAAAAAATTTCCAACTTTCAATAAGTGCTTAAATTGTAAATTCGTTTATATTATTTGTTCCTAACAATGTTAAATATACTTCCATTTAGTTTAATAATGCTTGTAAATGACTTGAAACTGGATCACAGAAAAAAGTAAGCTCATAAATATTGAAAATCATTGCAAAATCTCAGGCTGCTATTTATAAGAATACAAATGTTAATAACAAACTACTCATTTATTATAAACTCTTCATTAGTACTTTGCGGATATGATTTTATCGATTATACAGTAATGTCACTCAAACTGAACAATTTATGCATGGTTAATGTATCGGGAACTGAAGAATGGTAATTTTTTAAATGTTTATATTTAAATAAAAAACATTTATACTTTTTTTTAAATTAGCTCTCACAGATCTTTTAAGGATTTATGTAGTTTTTGGCGATAAAAAATTTTATCGGTTGAAATTATGAGCCGAAATACTATTTTTAATATTTTTTCATCCAATCACATTCCCATTTTGTAAAATGTTATTGAATCATGTTTTAATAGGCTGCACTGCCTTCGTTTTGTTATTACGAGAAAATCTAAGAAAAAGAGAAAAAATATTTGAACATTTGTCTTAAAGATTTGATTTATTTTAACATAATTTTTTATTTCTTGAATAGATTATTCCGATTATTTTCTTATATGCGTCCTTAAACTTAATGAGAAAAGAAGATGTGTGCGTTTTAATAAGAAAGAATTAATTTAAATAAATAATTTAATTAATTCTGAAGATGTACTTGCAAAATATTTCACAAACATTGCGCAAAAATCGATTTTTATCATGTTTTTTTTGCGATATATTCAAAAACAAACTGTTTTAAATTTCAAGAATTGCAGGTAATACCGCATGACTTGTGATAAGTGTTTCATTAAAAATATCTAGAGAACAACCATGATTTCGCGAAGTCACCTCATAAAGCGTAGGATTTCGGAGATCATTTTACATAATATGTGTACAAAACTTTTCGGGGATCTACTACCGCGGACCAAACGGTTCCTGGATTCTACACTGTAACGTCTGATATTAGTTTTGCAAAAAAAAATTTACTTTATACGGTACATTAAATTTCAGTAAAATTTTACGAATTCATAATGATGCATGAGCGCCACCTATCGATTCCGAGGGACAGAATGTTTCCTAACCTCGCTCAGTCGGTAAAGAAACTCACTTCAGGTCGGTTTCCTGGCAAGGTCGGTAAGGTAGTTCGCTATGGTAGGGCATGTAGAACTTCCTTTGTGGTGACATCTAGCGGATACTTTTTGGTACTAAGCGTTCCAAAGTATCGACTTTAAATTTCAGAAAAGGGACATAGAGACACTCCAGCAATATGTCTACCATATTTCCTGCAATACTGCGGATATTGCAGGAAATATGTAGAAATATTGAGGTAATATGCGGCGTTACTAAGGGTGGCATGTCACTCGAGGTTTTCTACGTATAATACATAAACGACGTAATATAGGTAGAAAATTGTAGAAAACTATGTATAATACATATAAAAAATGGCGAACGTTATTTATTCAGACGGGACTGCATTTGACAGATTTGAATAATTTACATAACCTCTTATAAAGCTCTTTAATCGATTTAATTTTAAGAGTAAAAATGTTAAGAACAAGTGTAAAAAAACATTTCAGGAAGGAAAACCGTGGAAAAACATTAATTTCGAGCGCGAACGATTACTTACACTCGTGTTCCACACGCTTAAATACGTTGCGGATTATGAAGGACAATAAACGTCTATTATTATTTTTTAAATAATTTGTTTAGGAATGTGATAAATAATGACGAATACTGAATTAATTGCTCAATATTAGTAATTTCCAAAAGGCAGTTGGGTATATTTAGAGTAAAGAATTCAAAAATCCCGCCCGTATAGTTAAGTGATGAAATGTAAAATACATTTGTAGAAAATTAATGACGTAATATACGTAGTAATGTACATGTCAAAAACCATGTAATATACGTGATGTATTACACGTACCTATCCCTGCTGCTTAAACCACGCAATAAGTGGCGCCTGGCAAAAAAATAGAGTGCAGAGATATAATTCTGTCTCACATTGAGCAGAGAACGTTCATAGCATTGCGCGTTCGCGGGGAAAAGTGCTGCAGTGGGACTCTGATATGTTACGTCCAAACTCTGCTTTCGAATTTAATCCGTTAATAAGCGGGGCGCACACACAATTGCATAGCGCACAACGCATGGTGCAAAAGGTTCTAGACAAATCACAGGCCTCCATTTCAATCGCTGTGATTCTCACACAGCATGGCGCACAAGGCGTCGAAAAGTTCAGAACTATGAACTTTCATGCAGTCTGCAGCCGTCTTGTGCAATCTACAGCCGCATCGAACAGACGATTTTCAATTTTCTACACAGAAATTTTCTCGCGTTTGTTTTAGAAGTGTTTTTCACTTTTGAAAGTGAAAGTTTAGAAATAGAAGATAAAAAGTGGTGTGCTGGACACCCTGTAAAGAATATTATTAAAGGTATGTTTGAAACTTTATAAATAAATATTTATCTCTACTCCGAATGTATTTACACAACTAAAAATTATAGCAGAAAAGTTCGTGTAATTTGCAACAAACAAATGATTTACTTTTATCATAAACGAAATACATAGAAATTTTAATTGTCTAGAAATCATTCACTTATATATAAATCTAATTTCCATGCATTTCGTTTATGATAAAAGTAAATCATTGTTTTTTATGAAGACTACATGAAAAGTTGTTCCACATTTTTTGTTGTGTAAAAAAGATTTGGAGCAAAGACAAAAATCTTCGTTTAGGCTTAGGCTTCTTGAGAGAGCAAAAGTTTGAAGGTTTGAAGTTTAATGATTCTTACACAAGTAAAATTTCTGTTTATTATGTTTATGATAAAAGTAAATCATTGATTCTTATGAAGAATGCATGGAAAGTTGTTCCACAATTTTTGTTGTGTAAAAAGACTTGGAGCAAAGAAAAAAATCTTCGCTTATACTTAGGCTTCTTGAGAGAGGAAAAGTTTGAAGGTTTGAAATTTAATGAATTTTAGACAATTAAAATTTCTGTGTATTTCGTTCTTGATAAAAGTAAATCATTGTTTTCTATGAAAATTACATGAACTGATTTTTTGTAATGTTTGGCTGTGTAAGTATATTCAGACAAAAGTCTCTGTTCAGGTGAACCTGTTGTTAACCTAAAAAAAAACTTCAAGATTCACAGCATTCACTTCACACCTTGAAGTTACAAAACGACTAGCCCGTTAAAGATCCGTGCATAGGAAGTGGCTATACAGATCCGTAAGCGTTGAACCGTTTTCTCTTGTGCGTTGCGCCTTGTGCTTATTCGCTGTGCAAATGTTACTCTGCACTGATTTGTTGAGGTTTAGGTCTGTTACCTGTCTTTGGATAGTTGAAACCATTAGCGGCAAAATATAGGTCAGGTATGAAAATAAATGATTTAATCAATACAACGATTTATACTTTCTGATAAAAAAATTGATTTATTATAAGTCATCGATATTTATATGTTCATGGATGACATATTCTCATATTTGATCACTAGAATAAACGACAATGATCGTGTATTGCAGTTCATCGTAGGCGCGGCAGATTTGAAACGCTGGCATTGAGAATGAGAAACACTTCCACAAGGTCTAACAATTCGGAGTCAGGACTTGACATTGTTCACCTTATTTGTTTCTATACAAATAAGAATTGTTTGTGACTAACAAATAATTCTTTTATTAGTTTTGATCCTAACACACCCACGAGTAGGCTTAGCACTTAAGAACGAAGCACATTCGTACACTACTCGAGCAGTGCGCCAACTCGAAATCAATAGCTCGCAATGTTTTTGAATTTATCTGAATTGTACTAAGTCCGTTTAATCAAAATACTAAAAATCCTAAGAGTACTAGGTTCAAGATTGTTTAAAGAGCGCGCTGAGATAACAAGTATCCGCCAATTAACCTCTAATCCGGTTGAAACTTGTACCTATAACTGATTTTTCTGAGCTCTGCATCTATGTATATAATCTCATTTTGGACGGGATTTATCCCTACTTTTAGCTTTTAACCATTAAAAATGGGTACGTCAATCACTTTTCGTGTCAAATAACCCAATATTTAATGATTTTATACATTCATATTCACTACCATTTTAAATCCATTTGAAGCATCTCGCCAGAGAATTTACTAGTTCCGAGAGTATTTGGGAAAAGGGTCTTAGCGCCATGTAGTTTTAATTCATAAACCTGAAGCATTGTTATCAAAACATAAATTATAAATAAAATTACATGCGATATAATATATAAAATATTTAAATTCGACTATATGATGTTTTAACCCACACATTTGCCAAAAAGTAGCTCTTGCAAAAATTATGATTGCAAAAGAAATTTTACTCAGTTTATAAACAGGCGTGCGCTAAAATTATAATCATATGTTTTTTAAAATAAATAATAACAAATAATAAAATAATAATAGGCTATAGGTCAAACATTAATACAATACTTTTTCAAGAGTTTATTACAATAGCTATTTATATTTCACATCATACGTCCTTTTTATTTGCGTGGGTTAATGTGTCTCGTTCTGTAGAAAAACGAGTTCCTAACCTTACTTTCTTCTGGATCTCATTTCGCTTTAATATACCAATTATATTATGATAGTCCTAAATATTAGTAATAACTTCGCATAATCTTGAATTTAAATTCGGTTTCCATTTGTCGCGTCTACAATTTATGATCCACATTGACAGTCTTTCTCTTCGCCCTGGTGGAAAACGGTCAAGTTTAAATCCATCCTCGCTTCTATTTTTACAAAACGGAGCACTGCTGCAGTCTATTTTTCTTATATTTCAAACTTAATTTTAATTAAACTATACGACATGCATATCGCACTGTTTTTTGCGAACTGTCTAGGAACTAGAATGGCGGTTGCATATTCCTGTCTAATATAGTACCCTACCTAGAATGGTGCTCCGGGCGAAAAGTCGTTCGGTTTTTTTCGAGTCGAAGATACTACATTCTAAAAGCATAAATTATAATTTACTGTTAGGCGGGTGAATTATATAAGATTTTATTGTCATATATTAAGGAAATAAAGTATATAAGAAAATCAATGTAGTTTTAAGTCTTTTTATGGAATTGTATATTTGATTTATATTGTATTTTGAGCTTTTATTTGTTCATATAGTTTTTTGCTGATAAATAATGAAAATACGATTAACACAAAGGATTAAAACAGAGAAGAACTACTGAAGTTGTGGTAATCTGCAGTTATGTTTATGCAAGTAATTGGATTAACTAAGTGCAATAAAAATAGTGCAATAATATTTGACACTCGAACCGATTGTCCTTTGCGAAATCGTATTATCGAAATAATATGATCAAGATGGTACTCCGGGAACCAATTTTCGAGTAAAAGTAACTGCATTTTATTCGATTTTAACGGATAATTCTTTAGTGGTCGACTGGCACTTATATTTTTATTATATCTTTCCTATTCGAAAAATTATTTACAAAAGCCATGCTTACAGTTCTCCAGACGACGCTATAAACCACTTTAATGAAGCAATATTGGTTTATATTGACGAAATTTATGAAATAAAATACAGGAATTTAAGGAGGTTATATTTTCGTTCGAGAATGGGTGCCACAAATATAAAAAAGGTTCCATCTATGCCTAAGTCTATGTATCATTTTGAAACTTCAATATTTTTACTTGAAAAGTTACTATGAAGAATTACACCGGGAAAAAACTTGAAATACCTGGAAAAAACTTAGAATTGTCAGGGGATTTTCTTCCAGGCTTTGAGTAGACAACCTGCATTTATATTTTTTCAGTTAAAACGAAATTAAATAAACATTAATGAAGTACACATTTTGCAAATAAATTGAATTTTTAAAATGGATACAAATTAAAAAACAGTGTCACAAGTATTTCACTGAAATAAGAATTACGAAAACAAGCACAACAAATTTAAAGATGGTTAATAACAAGATTTAAGAAATCAAACTTAAAGAATGATGAACAAAATCATAGTAATAGTGGAATATATGGTGCAAAATGTGCGATAAGGCTCTACAATAAAAAGAGCAATAACTCTTATAATATATCAATGCTTATTTTTAGTGTCAAAGTTTGAAAAAGCTTTAAAATATGTAATAAAACTTTAAACTTCAAAGTTAATTAAATATGGAAGAAATAATCTGAATACACTAATGAATGTAATGTAATATATTTGTTGGTAAGAAAACAATCATGTTAATTTCCTTTCACGTGCCCGGGAACTTGCGTGGAAAGTTGCGCTAGAACAACCCGAACATGAAAGTGGAACGTTTGAGGAACGTATCTTAGAAATTTAATTGACCTTAATATATTTACTCACCTACAATGCTTACAAATTAAAACTTTCCTCCCTTTGGAACATATAACTTCAAAATTTATATATGAAGTTTGATCAATTTATATATCTTAAAATTGTGTATAATTATTTTCTTGGACGTGAGACCAATAATTTAACACCATGGACAAAGTAAAATAAATTGAAAAATAGTAAAAGCAATCTTATTATTAAATATATTATAAAGACGACAACGCCTATGTTGAAATGTCGATTTCCATCTTTCAACGATTCGACAATCGTCTATAGTGGATAGAAAGCCTGGAGAATTCGTATTCGACAATCGATTCGAATCGACAAAAGTAGAAAATTATCGGAGTCCCACTGCTGAACTATATATACCAGCCACACGACACTTTTACATTGAAAAAATGGAATTTTTCACACGTTTAAAAATAACTTGGAATTATATGAATAGTTGAAAATATTTTTTGAGCATGATAGTTTTTGTTTTGTAATTTTTATTCAATTTTCGTTTAAAATCCTTTCTTAAGAATAAGAAATACATAAAAAATTTTAACAGGAATCTTGGGAAAATTTTATTGTTCTCCTAAAACCTTTAAAAATTCTTAAAAGGCTTTTCATTTTTTTCTAAATCACCCAAAATGTACATTTCGTTTTAAAATTTCCGGCACCCTCACAAGATTTCAATTATTTTTTATTCTTTTCAAAATTACTGAAACTTCTACAAATAAAAAAAATTTTGTCCGAAAAAACTGTTTTAAAATCTTTCAGATCCTTTTCCGACATATTTTTGAATCTTCAATACTTAAAATTAACTTTTTATAATAAAATCTGAATAATTTCGAATTTTTCCAAATTCTTATTGTCCGTTTTTTAGCGAAATTGAAAAAATATAAATATAAAATTATAAATCTTAAAAAAGGTACTATAAAATTATAAAAATTTATCAAATTTCACGCACGATAAACTTGATTCTATTTATTACTTCATAGTCATCCAAAGCTATAAAATAATTTATATATTCATTAACTTATTGATGCAAAATCCTGTTATAAAAAACAAGAATCCAACGACCAAATTTGGGCCAAATTTGGATTTTGGTCTAATTTAAATTTCGTAAATTTTTATTAACTTATTGTTCAAAAGGCATAATTTAATAATTTAAAATCAAAATAAACATTAAACAGCCATTCTTTTCTGGAGATTCGATTAAAATAATTATGATCAATAATTAAAAACTAAAATGCACTGATAAGCGAGAAAAAATGAATTTAAAATGGATAAAATAGCAATCTGTAAATTATTTTTAAAAATTGGTTCCTATGTTGCACGCCACTATCGTTTGATGACATCCCTTAAAATAACATTTCCCATTATTTAACAATATTTGGATTATTTGGTGCTTTTAAAAATTGAATTTTGTTAGCTTTGTCCTGCTCCTGATTAATCCAAACATTCAAAGATTATTTAACACTAGTAAATTACTTTTAATGTGTTATTTAAATTCAACGTTATTATTTTGTGATGCATTTGCAACGATCATAGGCCCACTGCATAGCTGGCGCCGTCACACGGCCACCGCCAACACAGTGCTTTTCTTTTAAGAGCGGAAGCTTAGGCGCCGCCATGACACTTAGCAGGTATTTAAAAATTCAGGACACATTTTTGGTCAAATGTACACTATCGCACCCAATTTTAATGTGAAAGTGAATTAAATTGATTTGCCAGATGCTTAATTATTGCATGAAAGGGTTGAAAAATACCATTTGTCAGTTAGAAAGGTGGTTAAAATGCAGAAAACAATGTACCAAAGGGAAAAAACATCAACTTATTGACCGTTATGTGTAATGCAGGTTACGTTTACATCGCGTATAATCGTAAGGTTTCAACAGTGGAAAAACAGTGCTTTGCATAAAAGTGAGAATTGTAACGATAAAAAAATATACGAAAGGTTGATAAAGCATTTTTAAAGAAATTTAGTTGAAAATGAATTGATATCTATCATTATAAGTGGGTTGTCAGTTTTGAAATTCCCGTAGCTTGCAAATTACTAAAATAAGTGCAAATACGATTTTTTTAATTTAAAGATATTTTTCTCGCAAAATCCGTACAATAAACGAAATATGATTTTAAAATGGGGAAAAAATTGTTAGTAATAAATACGTGAAACTGAAAGTAATGAAAATACTTATTTATTCATTTTTTTATATAGCACTTTTAAAATCAGGGTGACCGCTTGACACAAAAGATAGGAATTTTTCCTATATATAATTTCACTTGAAAAATACTCGTCTCTGCGCGCATATAACCTCACCCTCATATCACTTTTACTGTATTTCGCGCAATTTTGAATGTATTCGCTGGCGGACCGAAGAAACTGAAAGGAGCCTCTACAAAGTACCCGTAAGGACATCATTTGGTTCCTTTTTAAGAAACTCAAAAAAGCATCAAGGGCAACTTTTAAACTGTTAAAATTCGGATTTTATGTCAAAATTTCTATTAAAAACTCATGGAGTAATCGCAATACTTTTTTTGCAGCGTTGGAAATTTAAAAAATTGTCATTAACTTCTGCTGAAGGTGACTTCAAGCGCATCCATAATAGCTCAAGTAGTATGTCGCGCGCGAAGTTTAAAAATAAAATTCTCTCTCACTTGCGTTGCAGCCTTGTTGTCTGAAGTTTCCACTGCGTGGCGCTAGCATCCAGACAAAATTCTTAAAGTTACCGACGGAAAGCTTATTAACTGCTGCTAAAAGAAGATGCACTGGAAGGCGCATTCGGCCCATGTAAATGACAGGTATTTTATTTGTTTAAGTTTTTAACGCTGCAAGAAAAAGTATTGCGATTACTCCGAGAGTTTCTAATGCAAATTTTAACGTAGAATCCGAATTTCAACCATTTAAAAGTTGATTTTGCTGTTTTTTTAGTTTTTTAAAAAGGAACCGAATGGGCACCCAATGGGGTATTTACGGGTACTTTGTAGAGGCTCCTTTCGGTTCCTTCGGTCCGTCAGGGTTTTAAGTGAATCATCGGGAATGTCACCCTATGGAAACATTAAACATGGTTTTGAAAATGTAATAAGTACATTTCAAGTGGGACTTCCACCGACTGTCACTTTACACTTTTCGAAACAGCACTTCTTGTGCCCACCAACCTTTTTTCTTATAATGGATTTCTTCCTGGTATATGAGACATTTCTTTTGTGGGAAGTTTTTATACTTTTAATTCTTCGAAAAAGTTTTTTTCGTCAATATTTTCTATTCCCACATGCGTTCCAGTCACGAAGAAATAATAAGGAAACCCAACTGCCAGTGGGAAGCCTTTCGAAACGGGCAATAAAAACATTACCGTAAATGGTAGGCACATTACAAGAAGATCTTACATTTTCGTGCGCAGATGCGCAGTTGTCTTGTTCCTATACATGGAAAAGTGTGCGAGCCCTACCGAAAGAAACACCTGGTAGTTCATTTTAATGTTTTAAAGGCTTCAAATTTCCTTTCCGAAATTGAAATAGAAATATGATCATAAATTAAAAGCAGAGAGGCTGAAATTTGAATAAGAATGCGATCATAAATAACAGGCAGAAGGGCTATATCAATAGAGTATCCGAGCTTTATTATTGCTAATAATTGAGTTGTTAGGTACCCGAGTAATAAGATTTTGGCGTTAGAGCTCGAGATACCGTGAAACATCTCCCACCATTCTCCATCAAATCTCTGTGTACAATTATATGATGCAGGCGAACGAAGGCATTTCTGCCAATCACCTGCCAGTACGCAGCTATTCTGTCCAATGGGGACTCGCCCGCAGCGTAGCGTTTTACGCGTTTTACGTTTCTAGTTCCTAGAATCTAGATACTCCATAGACATATAATAATGGAATGCTAGCTACGGCTGTCAGAAGTAGAATATGGAGTAGAATGAGAGCATAAATCGAGAAAGTCAACCTGTCCTTTTCTAAGGATGACAATTGGTAATTGGTGGATAAATACTTTTCTAATAAAAGCAGATGGAAGATAAGTAGAGCAAATCACCATCCATAGAGAAAGACAGGTTGACTTTTTCGATTTTTTCTCTCTTTATATCCTCTGTTTCATTTCTCACAACCCTAGCCAGCGGTCCATTACTATATGTCGATGAGATACTCGGTTAGTTAGATTAATTGAGTTGTTTCTGCTAGATGTGTTACACCTTTTTTAATTTAAAATTAAGCATCTTTATTGAGGATAAATTGAATGTATGTTTCTAGGGAGAAAAAATAAGTTATAAGATCACTTTCAATTCTTTTAGTCTGAATTGCTTACAAAATTCTTATTTAAAAATCTGATATCAATCTACGGATACAAATTACAGTTTACAGTGAGTAACATAACCTTTCTTTTTATGCGTTTGTAAGGCATGAACATTTCTAGCGAGGAAGAAAATGCACATGAGCATCAAAGTCCCAC
>NC_046661.1:17627257-17629335 GCF_010883055.1 Belonocnema kinseyi | reverse complement strand
AAGAGGGCGCTACGGCTGAAAGACTGTTTGAGCTAATAAAAACTTCGTTTGATAGATATGAAATACCATTCAAAAATGTGATTGGGTTCGGATCAGACGGTTTTAACGTCATGATGGGTTGTAACAACATCGTCGCCTCAAGAATGAGAGAATTGTGTCCAGGACTACGGGTGTGCAAGTGCATTTGCCACTCTCTTCACCTTTGCTGTAGTGAGGCCTGCATGTGTCTGCCACGTTCATGCGAAGATCTAGCTCGTCACATTTACAACTTCTTCAACAGCAGTGCTAAAAGACGGGCACAATTTGCTGAATGTCAGGTTTTTCTTGAATTGGATATTTTGAGATTGCTTCACCCTAGCCAAACAAGATGGTTGTCGCTTCTCCCTGTAATCGTTAGGATTTTAAACCAGTGGGATGCTTTGCGGCTTTTCTTCGATGCCAAGTGGCTTGGAGAACGCCTGGAGTCAGCTGAAAGAATACATATTCTTTTAAATGACCCTATTACAAAAGCTTTTTACTTTTTCTTAGAGTGGGTCCTTCCTAAAGTGAAAAAAATGAACGAATATTTTCAATCGGAGAAGCCAGTTGCCACATTCGTTCATGAAAGAATGGTGGATTGTTATACAGAACTTTTAACATCTTTCATGAGAAGGGATTACATCTGTATGACGCCAGTTAATGACATCCGTCCAGATGATGAGTCAAAGTGGGTGCCTCTGAACCAATTGTACTTGGGAATTAATGTTATGAAGCAGCTCCTCCTACCTGAACTAAGTAACAAAGAACAAGCAGCGAAAGATTTAAAGATGAAATGTCGCCTATTCCTTGTCACTCTGTGCGTCCAATTGAAGCAAAGGTATTTATTTTTCGTTTACAAAACAAAAAATTATTTACTCAGATTTAGAGAGATATAAATCTATATTATATTCGCCGTTAATAGTTATTAAAGGTATGACTTTGATGATCCTGTCATGCAACGTTTAAACGTGTTGGCGCCACAAACAGCTCTTTCTCAAAAAGAAAGGGAAAGGACACCTTCGCTTTATACTTTGGCAGTTCTGCAGCCGCGAATAATCGACCCACAAGATACAGGCGAGTGAATATATTATAATATAAGGAAAAAACTTAAAATTAAAAATGAATTTATTTTAATTAATTTAATTAAAATAACTCTTAAAATTTGATTATAGTTGTCATACGTTTTTCTTACACAATGTCACACACCATATTTCTTTTTTTCCACATGCTCTTGCATTCACTCACGCATTACTTTATACAAATTAGTAAGGGGGCAAAATGGTACCCCATTGTTATTTAAAACTTTTTATTTTAGGGAAATTGCAATCATTAGATGACCAGTGGAGAGCTCTACCCTTCCAAGGTGAGAATTTGCCGCAAGAATTGAAGTGTACAAAAGACCCTGTGAAAGGAAGTTTTCAAAAATCAACGATATTAAACCTAAGAAAAGAAACCGCATGCTGACTACGACTGTATGCGGCGTGCTACATGCTGATGCTGCTGTTCGCGAGAATGGAGGCTGCTGCGTTGCTTTTAAGCCTCGTAAGAGCATGTTTGATAAAATGACCTCCGAAAATATTTATAAATCAAATAAAAATGCAACGGCTTCAGGCGACGAAATTGAAAACGTTTTCTCTGACAGAAGACGGATTAACGATGACGCTTCAGACAATGATATACCTGAGAACGTTTTCCCTAACTGAAGAGTAAAGACTGATGATGCTAGTCAGTCAAATTAAGTTATAAGTTTAAGTTTCATTTACTCGTTTTAAACTGTTGAGTTTATGAGTCTTATTATTTAATTTATGAGATTTATGTGCAAGAATTATGTATAGTTGTTACAGTACATCCGCAATTTATTTTAAATCTTTAGATGTCAATTGAGTGTCGTCCATAAAATACTTAATACTATTTGCTACTCGTATCTCGCTTTGATTAATTGAATTGAGGAAGACACTAAAGAAATATTATATATATGATTTAACTATAAAAGAAATAAAACTGTTTTAAGAATAGCTGGAAAAATATACTATTTTGTTCAGTAACAGCAGTATCTTATT
>NC_046661.1:17622929-17627157 GCF_010883055.1 Belonocnema kinseyi | reverse complement strand
AAAATTAAGTTTCGTCGCCTGCAATTAGTATTATTGCTTGGCTCTCAGTGTGTAGACATCTTGCCAGCTGACGTCACAACATGAAATACCTAATTGAATTCAGAGCGCCCGGATTGCGGACCGGTCACGGTCGTACATACAGGTCCGGAAACTCCGGTGGTGGGAGTTGAAACGAAATTTGTAGCACAGCGTAGTTCTTAAACTTGCCACTACACGTCACCTATAGAGCGCTGTGATCTAGAAGTGTACACACTTTTACTAATATTTGAATTTCGCGCCACTTTAAGATCGTTGCGCCCACGTTTGGTGGCTGCTTGCTGAACTACGCAAAGCTTCAAAACGCGAGTCATCTTCACTACATCCCCTCCACAAGAGTTTCCGGACCAGTATGTACGACCCATCGACCTATAGTCCTGGACCGCTAGCTACGGCCATCAGAAGTGGTACAGGGAATAGAAAGAGAGAACAAATCGAGAAAGTCAACCTGTCCTTTTCTACGGGTGCGATTGGTGATTGGTGGATTGATCCTTTTCTAATGAAAGCAGATGGAAAATGAGTAGAGCCAATCGTCACCCTTAGAAAAGGACATATCGACTTTTTCGATTTGTCCTCTCTTTCTATTCCCTGTACCACTTCTGATGGCCGTAGCTAGCGGTCCAGGAATATATGTCGATGGCACGACCGTGGGACCGGCGCAGCTTGCGCAGTAGCGTTCATATAAATTTTTAGGTCAGGTTAGGTTATATAATAGATTAATATAATCTAAAAATGTATACAAACTCTACTGCGCAAACTGCAAAAATTCGCGATCTGCAGCTCTGGTTTACAAAAAAAGGTATTTTGTAATTATTTATAAATTGTAATAAGTACAATACAGTGTTATTATACAGATAAAAAAGCCTTTTTCTAGTTTTTTAATAGCAATATGTATTTTACACTCAGTTTCTAAAAACTCCGCATTTTGAAAAAAAATCCGCATTTTGGAGTCTGCGCTTCCGCAAATCGGTAACACGGGTCTGGCAACACTGCGTCTACGACATATCTCCTTCCGTTAGAATGTAGTGGTAAGAGGAGACGGAAGATTTCGTGAGTCTTCCCTCTCTCCTAAAAGTCCAGGCTATCGGGCCGACTTTAACCGCTCGTCCTGAAAAATCTCACTTTTCAGGGGTGCGTTCCAGGGGACCACCCAGGTGCACTCATAGCTGGTCCACGATGTTAGGTGAGTGTTGGGCTTCACTCGGGTGATCCGTTCAGTGATCACTCGGGTGAAAAGTAGGGGTTACTCGAGTGAACAGTGGAATTGGCGGATAGAAGTGGCGGGAATCACAAGTTTAATAGCAGAATAAAATTAGTATCTTCATCATCTAAATTTTTGTATCTTCATCACTTTCCACTATTATTGAACACATCACTGCTTGTAATAGCAATGAACGCATTACTGAGGCAGCAATTAAAATCTTCTTATCCTGTTCTTGCATTTTTTAAACTTTTGTGTAACGTAACCTCAACTATCTTTCACCAAACATACACCCGACGCACACTCGAAAGCGTTAATTCTACTATTCTCCTTCCACTTCACGCGAGTTAACTCCGCCCACTTCTTTACTTCACCACCAAATTCCCCCGGGTGGTCGCCTGGAACGCATCCCAGTGTAAGCCCCCTTTCTTTGGCGCACGTCATATATATTCAAATTAGATAACTAATACATATTTTTTAGTAAGGGTGCTGACGGTAGCGGAGATGAAAGTGAAGTGTCGATGAAAGAGGAAAGACGAAAGGAAATTCGAGAAGTGATGATAGAGGTTACGGAAATTTCTGAAGAAAAGCAGGAGAAAAGAGAAGAGGAATTAAAGAAGGAAATTAGGCGGGAAATGGCTGAAGTTAAGAAAGAAAGAAAAAATGGGAAGAAATCAGGGAAAAGTTAGAAAAGAGAATGCAGGCATTGGAGCAACAACTAGAGAAGCAGGAAGAAGATAATAATACAAAGGTAGAGGAGATGAGAGGTAGGATGAAGAAACTTGAAAGCTCGAACGGGGATTGTGGTGGGGGCGAGAGTAGGAATAAGGAGATGGAAAGGCTGGGAAAAATAGAACAAAGAATAGAAAGGAAAGAGAGGGAAGAAAGAAAATTAAACATAGTGATAAAAGGTATAAGATTAGAGGGGAAGGAGCTGAAGGAAGAGTTGGACAAAGTACTAAAAAGGATTTATGCTAAGGTAGAGATAGAGCAAATGCGAAATGCAGGAAGGGAAGTGCGAAGAGGGCAGATAATGGTACTGGTGAAACTAAAGAAATGGGAACATAAGAGAGAGGTGATGACAAAGAAGAGGTTATTATATAGTAGTCCAGAGAGAATAGAGGATGATTTGACATGGGTAGAAAGGAAGATGCAGTATAAATTAAGGAAAATAGCGGAAGAGGAAAGAAAAAAGTGAAAGAGAACATGGGTTAAGTATGGGAGAATTCAGATAGATGAAGTATGGTTGGTTTGGGATGAAGAAAGGGAACCGATAGTAAGAAATGAGGTGCAGGGAAACTAGAAGAGGAAGGAACAGGAGATTAGAAAATAAGAAATAGTAAGAAGGAAAAAAAGATGAGAAACGACAGAAAAGAAGAATGGAAGATTTGTTACTGGAATATAGCACGATTGGACAGAACGAATAGGGATTTTATGAGAAATTTGACACAATGGGATGTAGTCATAATGATAGAGACGTGGCTAGATGAAAAGGAATGGGAAAGAGTAAGGGGAAGGTTACCAAGAGGTTACAAATGGCAAGTGCGAAATGCAAAGAGCAAGAATAAAAAGGGCAGAGCAATGAGAGGAATGGTGATGGGAGTAAGGAATGAATATATGACAGGGAAAGATAAGAAAGACAGGGATGAACAAAAAGAAGGAGTAATAGTGGAAGAGGCAATGATGGGAGGAGAGAAGTGGAAGGTAGTGGGGATTTATGTGAACGGTGATATGCAGGGAAAAGCAGAGGAGATTACAGAAATGATTGAAGAAAATAAAGGAGAGTTTAGGCTGATAATAGGTGGGGATTTCAATGCGAGAACAGGAGACAGAGAAGGAAGGGAATGGGGAAAATAGAGAGGAAGAAAATTCAAAGATAAGGCACTAAATAGGGAGGGGAAGAAGTTGTTAAAGAGCTTGGAGGAGTTGGGATGGTATATCTTAAACGGAAAGATAGAAGGGGATGAAAAAGAAGAATATATACGCTCAGGAAGTGAAAGGGCAACGTTAATTGATTATCTGATAGTGGATGATGAGGTAAGAGAGACGGTTAAGAAACTAGAGGTAGGTGAATATATTGATTCGGATCACTTTCCCTTAATAGTGACATTAGGGGGACAAAAAAGCAAAAGCAATATGAGTAAAAGGGCAGCAAATGTAAAAAGTGTAGGAAAGGGGGATTGATTAAGGGAAGGAAAAGAACAGTTTAGTGAAAATTAAGAAATATCAAAATAGGAGAAGGAAATGTGGACGAGGAGATGCGAAAACGATCGGATAAATAAAATTAGGATTAGAGTGCACAAACAAAAATGAAGTTAGTAAAAGGGGAATAGAAGTGGGTAGCATGAGGACTGCAAAGATGAAAAAAGGAGGTCAGAAAGGAATGGACTGGAAGAATGGAAGAAATAGGACAGAGGACATTTCAAGGGAAGAAATAGTTAAAGTTTTAGGAATGATGAAGGATGCAAGGGCACCTGGTACAGATGAGAATTTAAATTAAGTATGGATATATGGAGGGGAGGAACTAGAGGAATGGGAATGGATAATTTATAATAGAGTATGGAGAGGACAGGGGTGGCCAGAGTTATGGAAAGAAAGAGTAGTTATACCAATAGTAGAAAGGAAAGGGAGAGAAGATTAAAGATCATAGGGGGGTGACGTCGACGCCAACACTGTATAAAGTATATGTAACTATTTTGTCGGAGAGATTGAAGATAGAAGTTGAAGAAAAAAAGATCGAGTCACCGAATCAGACAGGGTTTAGAAAAAGAATAGGGGCAATAAACAACATATATATTCTGAACTACAGTCTGTCAAGTTAAAGCGTGGGTGGCTTTACTTGCAGTCGGTAAGGTGTATCGACATGATTTTGGTGTCAAAATATTAAGAATTTTTGATTTAACATTCAGTTTGCTTTCAATTCTCATCTTGTTACCACGTTACAAAAAATGAGTTCCGTATACGCTTCGCGCGTCGAGGCTGTGTTCCTTT
>NC_046661.1:17620768-17622829 GCF_010883055.1 Belonocnema kinseyi | reverse complement strand
TGAAAGAGGGAGCTCTTCTTAATATTTTGACACCAAACTCATGTCGATACACCTTACCGACTGCGAGTAAAGCCACCCACGCTTTAACTTGACAGACTGTATCTAGTAAATAAGAGAATTAAAAGGGCAAAAGGGGCAATGATAGCAATGTTCGTGGACTTAAAGGCGGCGCTTGACTCATTAGACCGAGGAGAAATAGACAAAGTTATGATAAAAAAGGGGATAAGAGAGGGATTAATAAAGAGATTATCAGAAATTTTTAGAGAGACAAAAAGCAGGGTAAAGGTAGGAGAGAAAGAAGGAGATAGTTTCTGGTTGGTGAGAGGTGTGAGACAAGGGTGTCCTCTGAGCCCACTATTATTTAATTTATTATTATCAGACTTGGAAGAAGAAATGAGGAGAAAGGGTTGGGAAGGAGTTAGGATCCGCAGATGACATAGTTTTGATGGCAGAGGACGAAGAAGGGGTGGCGGGATTAATTACAGGATTAGAGAAATACGTAGATGGGAAAAAGCTGAATGTGACTGTAGAAAAGACAAAGATAATGAGGTATAGAAAAGGAGGGGAAAGGAAGAAAGAATGGACAGGGAGATGGGAAGGAATAAAGTTAGAAGAAGTCAAGGAGCAGGGGTAATGAAAAAGATATGGGGAATAGGAAAAGTAAGGTTGAAAAAAATTGGAGAAGGAGAATGTGGTTATTTGATACGCTGGTATGGTCGGTATTAGGTTATGGAGCAGAGATATGGGTATGGAAAGAAAGGAAAGATATTGAGAGTTTACAAGAAAGGTATATAAGGTGGACACTTGGGGCAGATTGGAGGACGCCTGGATATATGGGGAGAGAAGAAACGCACAGGGATAAGTTAAGTATTAGAACGGGAAAGAGGGCATCGAAATTTGAGACGAAGCTGAGGGAAATGGATGAAGGAGTTGGAGGGTGCTAGAAGAGCAAATGAGAGAGAATGAAAGAGTGCGCATGAAAAAAGGTAAATGGAGGTATAAAAAAGTGAAAGAAAAAGGAAACTGTAGTCGCTTAGATTAGAAGCGTAAACATTGTAAGTAATGGTAAAGTAAAAGTTAAGTAGACTAAGAAGCGTTTGCGTTCTCATGCTGTCTCTCGCTTTCGTTCGCGCGCTCACTCGTTTGCTAAAAAGTCCTAAATTTCCCTACCGCAGAAAATAGAAATAAGAAACTAGGTATAAGACTTTATGTAAATAGTTGTAAATAATTGTATGTATAGAAAGGATAAGATTGTAAAAAAATATAGATATAAACGGAAAGATTTTGATAAAAAGAGATATTTCGGGTTTCACTCGTGTAAAAAACTACGAATTGTTTGCCGACGTTTCGTGAACATTGCAGTTCACATCTTCAGGGCTGACCTGAAACTGAGGAATCAGGTCATGATGTTCTTAGGTATGCTTTCTACGATGCCTGTGATTAGCCAGAGCGCCCCACCGTGGGGACTGGTCGAACCAAGCCAAACTTAAACCAGAATTCTGGTTCCGTTACGTTGATGACATATTTGTCATCTGGCGACATGGACGAGATGAACTAAATAAGTTTTTCGATTTTATCAATCAATTACATCCTAATATCCACTTCACCATGGAAATAGAACAAAACGGAAAATTGCCTTTCTTGGACGTATTAGTTTACAAAAAATCTGATAACACATTAGGACATGAAGTTTACAGAAAACCCACACATACAAACAGATACTTACATGCCTCTTCCCACCATTACCCATCTCAAAAACAATCGGTCATCCACTCCCTTGTATACAGAGCTGTCTCCATAACAGACAAAGATAACTTACAAAAGGAATTACAAAACGTTAAACAAATGCCAATACAGAACGATTACACAAACAAACAAATTGATAAATCAATAAGAAAACACATTCAAAAAAGCAAGTCAATACAACCTACGAAAGAAAGAGAGAGAAAAATGACCACCACTCTACCCCACATCCAAGGTGTCACAGAACAAATAGGAAGAATTCTCAACAAACACAACATCCAAACCATATTTAAACCACCTGCGAAAATAGGACAACTA
>NC_046661.1:17610255-17620668 GCF_010883055.1 Belonocnema kinseyi | reverse complement strand
AACAAATTTCCAAGAAAACATAGAGAAGCAATCGAAATCTTAAAACACCCTAATAACATCAATAGGGACAATGGATATAATACCAATCCGATTTGGCTTTCTTTTCTCCCGGATTTTTTAAAAAAGACTTGATTGGCCAATCAAGTTCGACCAGTCCCCACGGTGGGGCGCTCTAGCCAATCACAGGCATCGTAGAAAGTATACCTAAAAACATCATGACCTGATTCCTCAGTTTCAGGTCAGCCCTGAAGATGTGAACTGCAATGTTCACGAAACGTCGGCAAGCAATTCGTAGTTTTTTACACGAGTGAAACCCGAAATATCTCTTTTTATCAAAATGAATCATTGTGAAAGCATAAAATCTATTATCAAACGGAAAGATTGTAAGAAATGGAAGTCATGTAAACCCTTAGGGGACACATTATAGGATTATAGGACATTATAGGGCATTGTAAGATTTTCTATAAACTATATTTTTATTTTTTTAAGGCTTGATGAATAAATTATAGATTTTCTGAAAATTTCCACCTTTCTAATCTTCCCAATATTTAACCAAAGTTTCTGCTAATAGAAGAAAAACATCATATCAGCTTTGGCGAGTTAAGCCATTTTTTAGGCCGGCAAACGATGCAAAATATTGCAAAAGGCCAAGAGTTTATTTTTGTAGAAATTTTAGGCGTGAAAAGTTTGATCTAACAAAATTTTCATATATTTCGTTTACAAGAAGAATTGGAAAATCTGATTATATGAAAAAAAAATTCTCCTGGCGACAAAAGTTATTTAGCCCGCATAAAACTCAAAGATATCTTTATTATGAGAGTAAACATTTTTAACGAAATTAGCAAAAAATATATAATTATGGGCTTTTTTTTAAAGCAACTTTTCATATTTTTAGAAAAACCAGCGCTATTTTATTAATTTTGAAGTTTTCTTATCGTTTTTAATGGGTTCTAAAATAATACAATAAATGCTGTTAAATTAAAAAGGAAAACGATAAGTACCTCACTTAGGTCCAAAGTTATTGAAGATTAAAAAAGGTAGTAAATTGAAGAAGAAATAAGCCAAGATATTTTTAGAATAAATCCAAAACCCCATAGTTGAAGTCAATTTAGCTTACCTTCAGTTCCTTGACTGATCCATTTGGTTTGTAAGTTTTGTAAAGTAATAATGAATATCTGCATATCATAAAGGTGTTATTTATGTACTATCTGCATCAATATATACATGACACTAAAAATTTACATGTATGATAGTACATATATTGGATGTCACGTAGGTGTGCATTTTAGAAAAATATACTGAATTTATGGATTTTGCTTATATTTACTTATTCGTTTAATGCGTTCAACCCCACTTCCCACACTTTTTACACGTGTATTTTGTTTAAAAAAATGTATTTTATTCCTTGATAACAATAAATTATGCAATAAACATGTGTTTGAATTATAGAAATATTTGCACACAACGATTTTCATTGGCTTGTTATAATCAGCCAAAAAACTTTCTCGTTCTTAAAAATTGAATTAATAACATTCAAATCGTTTAATTCTCAATTTATAATGCTAAAGAAAATATTAAGATACTATTAAATTTGCTAATTTTGTTATTCAACTTTCAAAAATATCTTCAGATCATAATTTTCTCTGTTATATTTTTTATTATAATATGTCGTTTTCTCTTAGGATTTTAATTTTTTTCACACATCTATTTAAACATGTTTAATACATATTGTTAATAACAACCATGTATAAAGTTATAATTTTTTATTGAAATTGCATTAGAATGAATCCATATTTTATAAATATAAATTGTTCAGCGCATTGCAATATATGAAATTTTGAAAATCCAGCGATATATAGCACTTTTAAAATAATCTTTCGCCAATAATCCTTCTACTCTTCAATGTCTTTTATATTTTTGAATTATCAATTACCCACCAAAGAAATGTTGGTTTTATTTTTCTAAACTGAAACGATCTGGAATGTTTTTATTTGATAATAATTATTGAGTTTTCCATAAGACCAATGCTTTTCTAGGGCAGGACGATTGACACGCTGTCCGGCGGATTAGTTCACCCGTGAAGTGGAACTTGTAAGCGACAACTACTTTTCTCAGTAGTCGGATAGGGCTGTTTGTTCTCTTCAGGATGAAAAGCTAATATATGGAAAAAGTTCTAAGATATTTTCTTCATATAGTAAACTAATAGGCTTTTATAGAAGTTGCATAGTTACTTATTTGACTGATTGTGATTATTGTTGATCCTGAACTAAAATTGAACTAATTTTTTATTGCAACTTAGAAAGTACAATTTAAAAATCCCCGCCTGATTTTCCTGAGTTTTGAGGTTATGATTTCGTATTTTCACTTGATTGGTGAAATTTTTAAGACCGATGTTTCTGTAATTATACTTGTATAGATATGAAACTGAATTTGCACCATAGATTATCATTCAAAAAATGATAATTTGTTTAAAATATTAGTTTGACCAGATTTACCAGCTTGAATTGCTAAATTTATCCGTCACACGGGTAAGGTACCATCTCTAAGAAGATATTGGTGAAGGTAGATTTCTCTGTAGATTCTCAATCTGTATTAAAATGACGCTCACACTTCCGAGAACGTAACAGGATTTTAAATGTCCGAGAAATGTGGAACTCTAATAGGTGCATTTCATGGACATAGGAAACACGGGACTAGGCATGCCATCCTAACTTGGTGAGCGGGGTTGAATCCACGGGAGGGGGGAGAACACCATGACTGGGGAAAGCCGCCATTTTACGATGTGCCATCTGATTATGCGCACGAGCATTTTTGCCGACAAACTGTGCATGAAAATATAAACATGTGGGCGCTGCCATGTTTGTCGCGGGACATCAAAAGGTGGCGGACCTCCCCCTCATTGCATCACCTCCGCAATGGCATGCCTAGTCCCTTGTTTCCTATGTCCATGGTGTATTTACACGCCTGCCTTATGCAAACGGAATATATATCTTCCTCTGTTTTTTCGTCGAGTGGAAAATCTAGAGTGAGATAAATGTATGGCATCGTCACATGGTAAAATGAGAGAAAGACACATTTTCCGTCTGCATACAACAGCCGTGTAAATACACCCAAAGTTGGCGGCACACGCGCAGTGCTGTGAACGTTCTGCTCCTTGCGTGAGACAGAAATGTCTGCACTCTATTTTTTTTTTTGCTAGAAGCCCCAGGAGCCTCTCTTGCGGTTAGCAATATCAAAGATATTAGGTCCTAGGTACGGCATGGGTCAGTGGTGGGGACGGCCGATATATATATCTAACTAAATTTTCGACTATTTGGAGGTGCTGCTCTCTATAACTTTTCACCGTTTCTATGGCGACCGCGTCCTCCTAGTACGTCAGGCGAGGTGGGGCCGGGGCACACACCGAAAGTTGTTGAATTCCAAACCGAACGTGATTTTCTGTTTCTCGTTCTCGTGTTCGCCTTCGCCATCACTATAGCAATCTTTGCTATAGTTGAGTCGGTTGGCTGGCTCTGTACGGCCTGTACGCTAAAAATGTTATGAACACTGATTTACCTAATTATATTCAAATTAAAGAGAGCCTACAAATATTCTGTTTATTATTATTTTAAATTTTCGAGACAATAAATAAATGTAAAAAAATTCTTTCCGTACTTTAGAATTTTACTTAAATTTCTAAAATTATTTTTAAAAACTAAACTTAAAATTTAAATAAAATTAAAATAAATTAAAAAAATTATTTAAATTCCAAATTAAATAAAATTTAGCTGAATTTAAAATTTAAATAAAATTTAGCTAAATGCAACATTTTAATGAAATTCAGGTGAACTTAAGAATTAAATAAAGTTTAGATAAATTAATTTCTCGTCTAGTTTCTTTTCAAAGAGAAATTTTCTAGATACTAAGTAAATAAGTTTTAAAACAATTCTATTCGTACTTTAAGATTTATTGTAGTGCAATTTTAAAAATTATTTTGTAAAACTAAATTTAAAGATTGAATACAATTCAGATTATTTCAAAAAGTGAATACATGTTAGTTAAATTCAAAATTTAAGTCAAATTTAGTTGAATTTAAGTAAATTTTAGTTAAAATTGTGAATGTTGCATGGTGTTAAATGGTGTTAAATTTAAGCACAATTTAGTTCAATAAAAATGAAACGATCGTTAAATTTTAAATTTGATTGACTTGAATACAGATATATGTGGTTTGTTTCTTGGCTTCAACAATGGAGAGCATTCAAATAAGCTGGAGAAATTAAAAAAAATTCCCTTATTTTTATAATAATTAGTTAAATTCAACAAAAAAACACAATTCTATTTCAAATTAGAAGTATGTTAGCAATTAAATAATTATTCCATTCAAAATTATTCAGTTTCGAAAATTGGATTATAATTTTAAAGTCTTTGAAATTAAAAGGTTTTAAATGAGACAAATTTCAAATAAAAATAATTAAAATTATAGTGTAATTGTTTTCTTTTAGAAGCGTAAGAATAAAATAATAATTATTGAAAGAAACTAGTTTATAAATTTAAAATTCAAAATTTCAGTATTTGTAAAATTTCGAATATTCTTCGAGTATAACCTGTGAATTCAAATTATTTAATTTTAAACGTTTTAAATGAAATCACTTATGATTCCGCAATACATTTTTTTCAGCCTTTGGATATAAATAATCTAAAGCTGCAATAAGCAGATTATTCGATGTCAAACCTCGTGAAAAATTGGAATTAATGTAAAGCCTTTGAAATCGAAAACTTTTTATAAGGAGAAGAATTTTAAAATGAAAAGTTTTAATATATTTTCAATTTAAAACATTCAAATTGAGTAATTTTATAAACAGAAATTTTAAGAATTGTATAATTTGAAATTTTTTCATAGAGTTGATAAATTAAAAATCTGCCCGCCTCGCGGGCACATTCTCGTCGCGCGCGGCTCGCTTCGCTCGCAAGTTTGAGCGCGTCTAGGGCGCGCGACGGTCGCATATTTATTCTTTGCATTTGAAATGCTTGAAAAAAACTTTATCAAAAAGATCTCTTTTAGATGGTAGTATTTATATGCGTCTTCATATTCTAAATTGTCTACTTAATTAAGTATAGTCAAATCTTAAGTTTCTCAAAGCTCTGTAGGCTTTGAGCTACACATTCTCACCGTGACACGCGCGCTGCGCGCTCGATTTCCGACAGACGTTTGTAAACAGGTTTTGTTGGATTTTTTTCTCGTAACGTTCGTAGTTTTTCCACACATTTTTTTTTATTTTATTTTTTTTCAACGTTATTTTTCACAAATAAAACAAATCTTTTTTCGTATCCTACATAATTTGTCCACAAAATGGATTTTTTTATTTTCGATTATTTTTTGTGCAATCAAAATTTGAATGTTTGATTTTTGAAGAAAATCCAAAAATTGGTAATGATAATCTTGTAGAGCGTTCAAAAAGAAATGTTTTTCTTTTTCTGACTTTTTTTTATATCGTGCGTTTTTTGGGTTCAAATTTTGATTTTCGATTTATTAAAAAAATTTTCAATACGCCATAACTCTGAGAATTTTCTTTTTATCGAAAAAAGTCATAAGGATAAATTGTTTGTTCTTGTGAATACTATGAATATCCGTACATAGAATTTTCAAATTCAGAAAAACGTTGTCTCAAAAATTTTCAAAATGCGCTCACTTTTTGAATTTTTATCAAAAATAGCTGGTTCACGAATTTGTCCTTTCTTTTAGGACCTAAAAAAAGTGTGCCAAAGATGAATTTGATTCGTTCATTTTTTCTAGAGTTATCGTGTTTACGGACGGACGGCCGGACAGACAGACAGACAGACGCTATCGTGAAAACCTGCTTTTCGGATTCAGAGGCTCTCGAAACGTGGAGATCCTTTGAAAAAGTGTGATGTCAAATTTCCGACAATTCTAATACTTTCTCAATCATAAATGATGAGAATGTAAAAATACAAGCATTAATATTTTAAAATTTTTGGATATGCCTTAAGTATAAGCTGATAAAATTAAATTATTTAATTTTGAAAGTTTGGAATTGAAAATTGAAATGCAGAATTCTAAATGTTTGTATTTGGTTATTATCAGATTTTGGAGGCCATTAATTTAAGTCTAATCAAGTTAGAAGGCTTACAGTTGTCAATTTTACGATATTAAACCCTTATATTCAAAACCAAATTGAATTTCAATGTTAAAATTTTTAATTGTTTAGGATTTGATTCTTAAATTCAGAATTTGTTCAATGCTTTACATTTTTAATTTTACACTTTCAAACCTTTTTGTTTAATGTGAGTCATCGAGAAAAAATATTACATTTTAGTAGACACGACTTTTTTTTGCGTAAAAAAATTAATTTAGGAAATACCCCGCGCGCCAAGGTGAACAATCCGTCGAGAGGGAAAAATGGGTTAAGCCAAATCTGCTGTTTACGTGAAGAAACTCACTATCTTCGTTTTGACGTGAGTCTTCTTTACGTATTCGCTGCAACGCGAAAATGACCTTTACGTCAACCTTTAGAGAGTAACTTTTTTCTCCAAGACGGCAGAAATAATCACGGCTTATCACATTGAAAAAAATTATTTGATAACAAAATTTCGTCACTTATTTATTACGTGAAAACATTTGTTTTTGTTTACAAGATTTAAGAAGTAAGAAGAAAATCTTGATTGCAATATATTGATTTTTGAAGAACAAGAAGCTTTAAGCATTATAACGCTAGGCCTAAATAATTTTAACATATCTTCCTTTTTAATTTAATAAACTCAATATTAAAATGAAAGTTTTAATATTGTCAGAAATAAATATTCACTTTAACTTCAAGTACCTGGATGACAGTTTTCAATCAAGATCCTTGAAAAGAAGTATACAATTTTTGAAAAAATAAGTCTGACAAAAAAGTGCCAGATCATGTATTTAAATTATGCAAGAAATAAATATTGTTAATATCTTTTTCAAATAAAAAAGTGGGGTTTTTTGCATGATTGTTTTTATTTTTCTTAAAAAACCTTTTTTGTTAATAAGGTAATTAATTTATGATGCATAAGCCTTTAAAATTCTATAAAAGAAACTGAAAGTTAATTTTTCAAATAAAAAAGTGGGGTTTTTTGCATGATTGTTGTTATTTTTCTTAAAAAACCTTTTTTGTTAATAAGGTAATTAATTTATGATGCATAAGCTTTTAAAATTCTATAAAAGAAACTGAAAGTTAATCCAATATTTAAATTATTTGAAAATAAATTTATTTACGAACAAATCTAAAAAAGCAAGTTTTTTATTAAAGGAAAGAATTTAAAATAATTATTTTAGCAAAATCAAAAATTTTTAATGGAATTAAATATGCAAACAGTTAAACAAGTAAATGCAAACAAAAGCTTAATCGACCAGCTGCAAAGTATAGTTTATTAGTATTGAATGATAATAAAAAAAAATTAGGAAAACTTTTTTTGTAAGATTTACTTCTTATTTCAATTTGGAAAAATGGTTCATATTTATAACATGGTCTCAGCTGAACTGTAGAAACAAGCCGTAATTTCCTTTGACTTTCGAAAATGCTTCTTACACTTTACAGCTGTTAAAAAACTCATACACCACGTAATTCACTAATATTTAAAAAATGCAACATTTCAGAAGACATTTGTCTAGGTCTATAAGGAAATTTAGGAAAAAAATTTTTTTATAATTTTTTATAAGGAAATTTCTTTTTAGAATTTTTGTTTCTTCAACCAGAAAAAAATAGTAAGGACATATTCAACCACAATTCTGGTTGATTTAACCAGACAGGTTTTTTAGTTTATTTAAATTTAAATAAAACTTAACTGTATCTTCAAATTCACTTTTCTACTAATTTCCAATAAAATTATAACTTAAATAAAAAATAAACTTTTTAATTCAAATTTGTTATTACTATTTTATACTAATATCTTTGCTACATTTTGGGCATAATTTTGATTTCAAAAAGTCTTTAGAGTTTTCGAATTCCTTCAAGGCCTTTTCTACTCAATTAAAATTATTTTTCCATTCACTTATAAAGTAAAATTAGATTATTACCATTTTGGAATTCAAATGCACTATAATTTGGCGCGACTGAATATATAGCTGCCTGTCGCGCCTCTACAAACATGTGGCGGAACCAATCGGTACATGTCGCACCTCAACAAGTATGTAGCCGAACTAAAAGAAATATATATATATGCAGCACCACAAACTTGCCCGCCGCGCTAAGTACCGGTATGTGGTGCAACTAATCTCATGCCGTATCTAGGACCTAATATCTTTGGCAATATAAGAGTATTACGTTTTTGGGTTGGATCATGTTCTATGGCTAAAAGATCTTGTGTTGTCCCCGCTGTTCATGAGAATTACGTCTGCTACAGGGTTACACTATGTATTTTTTTTAAAAGTCTGTATTGGTTTCTCCAAGTTTCTAAGATAAAAATTTGGTCATGGATTTGCACATAATACCGAATAAGGTAGGGAAGCTCCTCCACTTTCTTATATCCCCCGTTAATTAAATACAGTGATACATTAAGTGTACTAGTGCCGACATAACCTTAGGGCCATGTTTACTGGTACCGAAATTTCGGTACGAGTAGCGGGACCTGGAAAAGGAACTATTTGTATGAAAATGGCTGTACACATAGACAATTCCTAATCTTAATGGAAGAATGAATGCATATTAAAATATCCTTACCCTAGGTGATGGCTGTTTTTTTATTTCAGAGCGAGGGCGATCTAACACCAGAAGAAAGAATGAGGTAATTTTGGAGAAGAAATTGTACATATTGTATAATTTGTTTCTCGATTTGTAGTTCTCTCATATATTTTGCTCAGTCATGTGCAACTTAAAGCTAAAAGTGAGTGTTAAACGCGGTTTCGGTTAACTGTCTAGGGGTTAATTGCGAATTTTTAGGTCATGATTGCGATGACTAAGCAAAGATATTATAAACGTAGATGCGGTGCGGGCTTATTTGCTCGCCATAAATGTAGACGGCGCGTCCGGCGAAAAGTCACTTCCCCTTTACACACCGCAAACCATAGGTAGCACCCACGAAGTCCCATCGATATATTTTTCCAACAGCCACTTGGAGCGCTGTAAGCAACTCTCAGTAGGCCCCTCGAGGCGCACTGGTGGTAACTTAGCTCGGACAAGAACCATTTGGATTGAAAGTAAATTGCCAATTAAAACATTTTTACATTCATAACTTTGCAAAACATGGTTATTTTAATAAATACCACATGTAACAGCCGATGAGTAATTTATATTACGGTTTCATATATTTCCCACTGATTCTAAAACTATTTCTTATCATTTACATTCTATATATTTTCTATATATAGTTATTTAATATTTTTTATTTTTGTGGTCTGCAATTACTATGGATTTTTTTAGACTTCGTCTAATCAAGTTCTCGTATGTATTTTCCAATTTCTTAATTATTATATATTCTAACGTTTTTATAAAAATGTAATCATAATTCCAAGTGATAGGAAAATTGTTCTTTCGATTTTTAGATGTTAAGACGGCAGAATTTCACTGGTGCATTGATAAAAAATATCATGTTCTATAAAATATATTTTAAAATAAACTTTCAACTCTTATAATTGATACAGTTTACTATATATATATATTAGAGTGGCCCAAAAAATGGTATTTGAGAAATTTCAACGGGCACGTTGGCCAAATCGTTCTCTTATGCAAATAAATTTACCCATTTTTTTTATTTGCAAAACAAATATTTTTAGCCGTTGCCCTGGGGCTTCAAAGTTTCCTGATTTAAAATAGAGAAGTCCAACACCAGCTACAGGTTCGACCCAGAGAGTAGTTATAGATTTATTAACTTATTAATTATAGATTTATTAACTTATTATTACTCTGCCTTTCTACACATTGACAGTGACCGTATTTTGGGACCCAGCAAATACGGTGCACAATGAGAGGCCCGACCAAGGGTCAACTTTTTTTGCAGCCGTCCACCTGCAGTCCCTTCAGCCGGTGTTCAACTTAAATGTGTCAATTTTTATCAGCTTTACTTACTCTTTTCTCAATTGAATAAAAAGTTTATTAATTGTTTTCCCATAGAAATCTGTTCTCAGTAGTTTAAAAAATGTTTCTTCCAAATATACAGTTACGCAAGTAAATCGGAGGCTTACAATAAGCCTCCAAATATGGCCATTTTATGTGACTTTTGATATGCCTAAAACTTTTGCAAAACATTTCTGAGATATAAAAATTCGATAAATTTGCCTAATTTGCTTAAGAGAACAATTTGGTCAACGTGCCCGTTGAAATTTCTCAAATTTCATTTTTTGGGCCACCCTAATACAGTGTGTCCCATATTTATAGGGCCACCCCATTTTTTAAGGATAATTTTTTTTCTATTGGAACAAACTGCACCAAATTTTTTGAGTGAATAAATGAG
>NC_046661.1:17576416-17610155 GCF_010883055.1 Belonocnema kinseyi | reverse complement strand
AATAGTTAAAAGCTTATTTTAAAATATATTTTATTGAACAGTTTTTTCAGAACTTTTAAATATATTTTTTAATGAAATCAGAAAATGCTGAAATCTGAAAAGCCCGAATTTAAAAATTTTATAATAATGAAATTCTGGACAATTTAAAATATTACCGAATTTGAAAATTCCCACATAATAAAATTCTAGGCCGAATGCAGTCCAATTATAAAATATACAAACTAGAAAATTTCCGAATTGTAAAAATTGAGAAAAATGTTTTGTGATCAATACTATTTATTTATTAAAAATATAATAATCAAATATTTTCACTATAGAAATTTTGTTTAATATTTAATTTTTCTAATTATTGTTCTAATTAAAAATAACAATAATTGTTTAAAAATGTCATACAAAAATAAATTTAAGAACACGTGAGCTTCAAATGAAACAAACTTTGCAGGATTCAATTCAGACTGATTTAACGCGACTTTTATTTGTATTTTTTTATGATAAAAGTCCTGAAATATAAAATTCGAATTGAAGAATTTACGAAAAATAAAAAAATAAATAAAATTCTGGACCATGCGATATTATCGAATTTGAAAATTCCCCAAAGAAAATGGGTGAATTATAAACTATACGAACTATAAAATTTATTAATATAAACAATTTAAAAAATTGTTCATTAAATATTCAGGTGCCGGAGATTTCATTTTTTGGGATTATTCAGTAATCCCTTTCGGCATTTTTTTTCAGTGATCCCATATTTTTACACCTCCTCTTAAGGGCATGCTCTTCGTGACCACGTGACCAAACTAGTCCCCGGATATGAGCATTTTTTTGGTGTTCACTGTGTTCACACGGATTAAGATATCGATTTTAAAATTTGACAGATCAAATAAAAAGCACTAAAGAAAGTTTGTATACATCAATATGTTTATAGTTTTAAAGAAAGTTTATTTATAAATCGAAGAAATAGAATATTACCATTCGAGTTATAGCACTTTGCAGATAATTTTTGGTTTGATGCATTTCGGATTTTTTGGTTCGCACTGACACCAATGTTGGAATAAATCGTCTAAACCTTAAAAAAATTAATGTAAGCAATAAAATTTGCACATTCGTTGCATATCAACAAATAAGTATCTGCATACACGTAACCTATCATTATTTTTGGTGCATTTTTAACGATTTCTAGCGGAGAGAAAAAGAAACTTTGAACAGTGATAAAGTCGAGATCACGTGACTAAGTTCATTCATAAAATTTTTGTGTGTAGAATGAAATGATTTTCATTTTTTCGGTCCTTACTACGTCCACACGGATTGAGATATCTTCTTCAGGATTTAGAAAGTTATACCGAAAGGACTAAAGAACGTTTGTATATATCAAAATGTTTATAATTACGAAGAAAGTTTTCTAGTGAAATACTATAGAAATAGGAACAAAGCTTTTAACGTCGATAAAGTAGATGCCTCGATTAAAAAAAATCGAGGAACATCTTAGAACGTGATACTCGGAAATCCGCCTAAGTCCCATCTTGAGAAATGTTCATGTTCAGAAAATAATTAAAATTTTCTAATGCTTATATATTCTTGTGGATTTTTGTACTGGTGTGAAACAATTCTAAGTTATACCAAACCAATAATAATAAAATTTCGTCTGGGGGCGAAAGACAAGGCGAGTCCGATGGAGCCCCGCCGATTGGTTGACAGTCAACAATAGTTATCAGATGATCGATTCAACGTCAAAAATAAGACGTCAAGAATTATGGAAGTTGGTTGGAAAACCCCGAAGAGTAAATTTGATCACATTTCTGGTGTTGCTATTTTTCCAATTTGAAATTTATCTTTTATTTTTAGAACCAAAAAAAAAATGAAAATCATTCGACACAAAAATTTCATGAACGAACTTAGGCACGTGATCTCGACTTTATCGACGTTCAAAGTTTCTTTTTTTCTCCGCTAGAAATCGCTAAAAATGCTTAAAAAATAATGATAGGTTACGTGTGTGCAGATACTTATTTGTTGATTTGCAAGGAATGTGCAAATTTTATTGCTTACATTAATTTTTTTAAGGTTTAGACGATTTTTTTCAAAATTGGTGTCAGCCCTACTGATAGAAATCTCTGAGTTTTCTCTGGCGAAATGGCCTGGCCCATTTGAGTCTATAAGCAGAGTCGATTTGAAACAATTTAGTCTGAGAGATTTGGGTCCTTTTCAAGGTCCTTTTAAGAGTGGCGCGACGGTAATATAATGTTCCTTTTGTATTCGTCACGTACCGGGCGGGCAGAGTTATTTACAGTAGTTGGCCGTCCCTAATCCGACTTTCCCCCCTACCGAAAAGAATTTTTGAGTATATACTAAAAATTCTTTAGGCCAAAGAAGCTCAGAGAAATTCTCCGCAGGCACTCAGGTAGATATTTTTAAAGGTCCAGGAAGCTCGTTTAAATGGTCTGAAGGCTTTAAAATATCCTTTCCGAAATTGAAATAAGAATACGAACATAAATAACAAGCAGAGAGGCTATCTCAATAGAGTAGCCGACACTCAAGGGTCCTTTGTTAAGCTTTAGGATTAAAATTTAGAAGTATATTTTTTTAAATTTTATAGTTAACAGTCTAAAACATAATAATTCGGAATCTACGGGTTTCGATGACTTCAGATATCTAACTTTTTTTTTTAATGCTTAAAATTGGAATTAATGTAACGTTTCTCGTAAATGGAATGAGATACGCCAAAAAAGACAACGTTTTTTAATTCAACTAGAAAATTGTATATCAGTATATAAGTTATAATTATAAATAAGTATAATGAGAACATTCATCAATTTAAAAAAAAGTGTTAATAATTTGAAGAGAAATTTAAAAAGGGAGAGCGGATTAGCCACGACCAACTACTGTAAATAACTCTGCCCGCTCGGTACGTGACGAATACAAAAGGAACATTATATTACCGTCGCACCACTCTTAAAACGACCACCAAAAGGTTCTTGAAAAGGACCCAAATCTCTCAAACTATCTCCGAGACTATTTTGTTTCAAATCGACTTTGTTTATAGACTCAAATGGGCCAAGCTATTACGCTAAAGAAAACTCAGAGATTTCTTTCGGTAGGGCCTTTTTAAATTTCTCCGAAAATCATTAACACTTTATTTTAATTTAATGAATTTTCTTATTATACTTATTTATAATCATAACTTATATGCTAATATACCATTTTCTAGTTGAATTAAAAAATGTTGTCTTTTTTGGCGTATCTCATTCCATTTACGAGAAACGTCGTATTAATTCCTATTTTAAGCATTTAAAAAAAAAGTTAGATATCTAAAATCATCGAAACCCGTAGATTCCGAATTATTATGTTTTAGGCTGTTCTATGAAATTTTAAAAAATCTACTTCTAAATTTTTATCCGAAAGCTTAACAAAGGACCCTTGAGTGTCGGCTACTCTATTCATATAGTCCCTCTGTTATTTATAATCGAATTCTTATTTCAATTTCAGCCTCTCTGCTTTTTATTTATGATCCTATTTTTACTTCAATTTCGGAAAGGACATTTTAAAGCCTTTAAAACATTAAAAAGAACTGCCTGGACCTTTGTATATATCTGCCTGAATGCCTGCAGAGAATTTCTCTGAGCTTCTCTGAACCTAGAGAATCTTTAGAATATATTCAGCGATTTCTTTCGGTAGGGAGTGCTCAATATATGCGAACCAAAAAATCCGAAATGCATCAAACCGAAAATTATCTGCAAAGTGCTATAACTCGAATGGTAATATCCTATTTCATCGATTTATAAATAAACTTTCTTTAAAACTATAAACATATTGATGTATACAAACGTTCTTTAGTGCTTTTTATTTAATCTGTCAAATTTTAAACACGATATCTCAATCCGTCTGGACACAGTGAACGCCAAAAAAATGCTCATAACTGGGGATTAGTTTAGTCACGTGCTCACGAAGCGCGTGCCCTTAAAATTATGTAATTTCTTAAAATAAATGGTGAGCATTTAATTTTAAAATCATCAAAAGTATCAATTATATTCTTAATTATTTTAAATCTTTTGAAATTATTTTTGAAAATTTTCGAAACTTTTAAATATTTTTTAAACTGATTCCCATTTTTCATAACATTTTTGTAAAATCCTGCACACAAAGTTGTCTCAAGAGTTTCCAGATTTTTTCAAATTTTGTAAAGCTTTTGAAATGTTTTGAAATATTTCTAAAAATTCTCTTTGAGTTATGTACTTTTTTGAATTAAAAAATCATTTTAAATCTTCCCAGAAATCTTAATTTTTTTTTGATATATCAAAATTCTTGAGAAAGCTTCAATTTTTTTTTCTTTTATTTGAAACGTTCAGAAACCTCCAGCTTATTTGACTTCTTTTCCAAATTAATGATTGTTTTACTGTTCTTTAAGAATCAAAATGAAATACTTTTACCTTCGAAATACAAAAAAAAAAAAATTATAATTGTAACATTCAAAGTTTAAATTTATCATTTTGAAATTATGACCATTCATTTTCAAATTGTTTCCTATTGAATATATTTTTTTTAATTTCTAAATTAAATAGATTAAAAAGGGAATATTTTATACTGGAATAATACTTGAAAAAGATTTTGAAATTGAATAAAGGCTTTCGAATTAAATTAGTTAAAATTCTAACGTTAAAATATGTAAATTATATCATTTTGAACAGATCCAGAATCGTCTCGTAAAATCAACTTTTATTTTTTTGAAATAGTAATTTTTCGGTTGTAACTTACGGGACAATCATTTTATTCCTTGAAAGATTTTCTACAAATCTTGTTGATAATTTTTACATTCTCATTGAAAATGAGAAGGTATTCGTTTTTTGCGAAAAATGCCTTTTTCAGATTTCATGAAATATCGACGTTTTGAGGCCCCTTGAGTCAGAAAAACAAGTTCTTACGTCGGGGTCTGTCTGTTCGGCGTCGTCATTGTTGTCGTTGTAGTTGTTGTCTGTATACCGGATAACTTTCGAAAGCCTGGTCAGATTGGGTTGGGCTTTGACACACGATTTGAGGGACCAGAAAGAAAGATCGAGTTCGTTGAACAGCCATTTTTAATAAAAGTCACAAAAGATGGATCTTTTTCAAAATGTTTAAGACCACTTTTTTTAATTTGAAAATTTTATCCACAGCCATTTATGGTACAAAAAATATGAACAATTTATCCTTATAACTTTTTTTGATAAAATCAAACTTACCATTGTGAAAGGATTTTCAAAATCCAAAAAAAAACTAAACGAAAATGTACATTTGAAGCCAAAAAAGCTTGATATGGATCAAAGTCAAGAGGCGAAACAGGCTACTTTTTCAAGGTCCCATGATTATTTTATCACATTCTCATCCATAATGAGAAGAGTTTTTGCGAAAAATGACTTTCGCAAATTTCATGAAATGTCGACGTTTTGAAGCCCCTTGAGTCAGAAAAACAAGTTTTCACGTCGGTGTCTGTCTCTCCGGCATCGTTGTCGTCGTTGTTATTGTTGTCGTGGTTGTCTGTAGATCGGATAACTTTCGAAAGAATATTCGGATTGGATTGTGCTTTGACACACCGATTTTTTATTTTAAGAATATTTCGGTGAATAAAATTAGTATTTATAGGTCGACAAAGCTTTGTTTTCTTTACCAAATTCGACTTTCGTCTATATTATTCCAGTTGTTTTTACTATAGTACAATTTACGTTTGTATCTTGGACGAAGAAATCCGTTCTATTGTTTGACAAATATTCTTTATAAATCAATATTTTGCACAGAAAATTACCCTGAGTGACATTCAATTATAAGTTTATAAACGTAATAAAACGAAATTTCAATATTTTCTATGAAAAACACAATCCCTGAGTGATAGAACGAAATCGGAAACAATAAGAGTCAATTTATTCAGGAACAAGCTTTTTGAGCAAAAATGACCTTGAGTGAACCTTTAATATATATTTGTTAATTTTTACAAAAATAAGGCGTTATTTTCTTAGAAAAAGAATAATTTGTGGGTGGGGGGTGTGTTGACAAATGTTAAAAAAATAAATAAAACTTGAAAAAGAACCTTCTTAAATAGCTTTTTAAACTAAACAGTTGTTCAGTTCTTTCGAACACTCCTAATTTTTAGTTGTCCTACTTTCCAATTTATTTGAAGTTATACGATTTTAATTGTTTTAAAATAATGATTCAAGTATTAAAAGACGTTCATTTCTAATCCTGTAATTTTATACGATTTTAATTTGTTACTAAATAATTTGAAATGTTTCAATCTAAAATTATCGAACACTTTCAATTCAAAAATTCTGATGACACATTTAAATAGCTTTAAATTTGAAATTATTCAATATACTGAAGACTACATATTTGAAATGTCTCAACTATTAAGGCTTTAAATATTTTTGAAATAGCTGTTCTGGAGACTAAATAGCACTTATTCTTTTATTAAGAAATCACAAACAAAATTGTTAAAAGAAAGTTTCCAAAAGCATTTCAAAAACCTTAAAAAAGGCCAGAGGTTTTAATAGTTCATTATATATGATAGGGACTATAAATTTGAAGTTAGTCCACGTTTTCATGTTTTCATTTTTTCAAAATTTAATCACTTATTTTCTGAGAGAAAATCACCCCCGTTTACCAGTAATTAAAATGGATTAGAAATAAATCGCTAAGACCCAAAAATAAAAATTGGATAACAGCGAATTTTTAAACTTTGAATGGAGATTAACTTTAACTTTGTACATTTTCAACCAAAATATCATATCCAGAAATATATTTTGTTTTAATTATTGTCATTTTAAATTTGAACGATAATTTTTAAAAACTTTACAGATTAAAAAAGTTGTTTCTTTGGTATAAATATTTGATTATTTCAATTAAAAAAATATATTTGTCAAAGAAAAGTGTTTTCAGCAATTTGTTTATCTCGAAATTTCGTTCTATAATATATTTTTTTAAATTAAAAATTGGATTTTTCGAGAAAACTTCTTTTTATAATTTAGAAAAAAGACTATGTACCAAAAACCGGGATTAAGCTACCTTTTGAGTGTAGAAATGGTAGTCTAAAAAATCAGTTTAGCGGTTCTGAAGTCTATAAACGCAAGTGCCCTCAGTTTGATTCCTAAAATTTTAACTTGCATTTGCTATAAATTTAATAAGCAGATTCAAATAAATACAAAAGAATACTGATCATATAAGATAAATATGTAATTTGCACATAAGTCTTGTAGTAAATTGGACGTAAATGCAATAAAAAATTTAACAATATTTTCTGAATGATGCTGCTGTTTTTGAAATGAATATTTTCATTCAATTTTCAAAATCATATCTAAGTATGTTTTAATTTTATTCTTTAAATTAATATTAAAAGTCACTGATAAATGAAATTTTTATGAATGAAATTTAAAATTGTTAAAAAGATGTAGATTAAAAGTGATTTCAATGTTTGAATGAAAATGATAGTTTAATGCATTTTATGTTATAAACAGATTAAGTACACAGACCTTCAAATAATGGGGTCATGTCAGTTGTTGGAAAGTGGAGGGTCATTTCCGAAGTAATTTCTTACGTAGAATCCGTATCCAGGGTCAGAATTGGCCCATCACGTCAGGATTTTAAGATATTTGAGGTTATGTACCTAAAAATGGCGTTTTTTTCGGAAATGACCCTTCACTTTCCAATAACAAAACCATGTTGGCCTGTAGTATTTAAAGATAATGCTCAAGACATAATGGAACATATCCCGTAATTTCAAATTAGCGTGATTTGGCAAAGAAAAATGGTAATTGAACTCTCGATTCTCAAATTAAAGAAAATAGCAGTACTATATAATAAAACTAAAGAAAACATCCCAAAAAATTTTGTGTCTTCTGTACATGACCTCAAAAGTAGCCAGAAACTCTATTTTTTGGGTACATAACCTCAAATATCTTAAATTCTGACGTGATGGGCCAATTCTGACCTCGGATTCGGATTCTATGTGAAAAATTACTTCGGAAATGACCCTTCACATTCCAACAACAAAACCATGTTGGCCTGTGTTATGTATTAGCTCATACATTTTTTTCACATTGTTAATTTAAAAGTTAAAATTAGTTTAAAAGATTATTATTAATTACAGCTTTCATAAAACTATGAAGTCAAATTTAATAGAATGATTCAACGCTTTTTACGTTTTAAAATAATCAATCAATTATTATTAGATGTATCCTTTTTTAACAATACTAAATTACGTTAATATTACATTCTAATTGCTTTCAAGCAGGTTATATTATTTGATTATGTACTTTGAAGATATTTAAATGAATGTCGGCTAGAATTTCTGTACCAAATGTTTATTTCCGCTTTAAATATCTTCATTATAATTAGTTATAATTATATAATTTTTTATAATGCTTGCGACTGTATGAAATGGTTATTTAAATTCAAATTTTTAAATTATACATATATGTATAGGTTTTAATTTATTCTAAAATTTCTATAAAAGTTTATTATTGATTTAAATTTTAAGCAATGAAATAATTTTTTTTTTAAATATATCGAGGCGTCCTAACGGTAGGGTGCCAACGCACGCGACACGACTTGACGATACTTAACCAAAAATAAAAGCAATAAAAAACTAACCGAGAAGTTAGCGCTAGAAAGTCTTGCTCGCGTAATTGAGCAAGATGAGGCTAGAAGTTGGCTACTTCTCGCGTTTAGATTATAAGCGAGAAGTGGCACCTTCATTTTTTACTCGCTCGAGATGGGACTTTAATGTTTTGATGGAGCGAGCGAGCATCTTCTAGTTTTGGCCAACTTCTAGCTCCATCTTGTCCAATTTCGCGATCTAAAACTTTCTAGTTCTTACTTCTTGGTTAGCTTTTTATTGTTTACATTTTTGGTTAAGTATCATCTAGTCGATCGGGTGCGTTGGCATCCTATCGTTAGGACGCCTCGATATAGTAAAAATTATCCGAATATTTTAATTAAAATAATTGCTTTATCCCTTTTATCCCTTTTATGTTTTGAAATGATTGATTAATTATTATTTGATTATCTAAAAATTTAATTTCCTGGCATAATTTCAAAAGATTATTAATAAATCCAAATATTTAAAAATAAAGGTTTGAATTACAAATAATGTAAAATAAAAATAATTGATACATTTCTTCACAATATTAATTTACATGAAGATTAAATGTTAATTTTATAATTAAGTACATAAATTGATAAACTAGTTGAAGATTGTGTAATTTAATATTTGCTATAATTTGTAAAATAAAAGTTTACTAATATATAAAATACATCAATTTGAACTATATTATGTTTGTGTGTATTTTTGCTAAGTTGTGAAATTAGTATGTGAATTTCAGTTTCGAAAATTATACCTTTAGATAGTTTTTGAGTTTCTCTTTTTAATGAAACCATCGAAAAAAATTTCCGAGCTTTATTATTGCTAATAATTGAGTTATTAGGTACACGAGAAATCTGGCTTTCGCTCAAAAGCTCGAGAACCCGTGAAATACTTCCCAACACTCACCACTACATTTCTGCGTCTCATCTATACCCCGTACGTAAGATGCGTCTACGACGCAGCTATATGCGTGAGAATGCGGTAGTCAGCGGAAAGGGAAGATTTCGTGAGTCTCCCCTCTCCCCTAAAAGTCGCCGTCTATCGGGTCGACTTCGACCGCTTGCCCTAAAAATCTCACTTTACAGAGTAAGTTTCTTTTCTTCGACGCACGTCACATATGTGCATGTGTTTTATTTTTTACAAAAATAAGTATTAAAGGTTATTAATAACAAAAATTTTCAGTAAAGCAAGTTTAAAATATATAAAAATTAAAAATAAATTTATTATTTCAATGACAAATTGACAATTTTTCAACCGATTCTGATGTAGTGAAATGAGTATGTGCATTCAATTTTTCAATTCGTATGTAAATATTTTTTATTTTTTTTTCCGAAATTAGTATCAAAAGTTACCAATAAAACAAATTCTCGAAAATGAATGTGAAAATTAAAGAAAAAAATCTGCCCGCTAGGCGGGCAGATTCTCATCGCGTACTATGAGCGCGACTTGCTTTGCTCGCAAGTTTGAGTCAAGAACGCGAGAGTCAGATACGTCAACACCAGGAACATTAACAAAAGACATATAAAAACGAGCCAACTGGCCGTCGTTATAACGCTGGAGTCTGGGTGGTTACTACGAACGCTTAGCTCTCGAATAAAGCTGCGAGGTACAACGCCGCTTTAGTTCATTAGGCGAATTGGCCCGTATCAGATCATTGAACACGTAGCTGGCGACGTCTATAGGTACCAGAGGTACTTATATACTTGTGATAATCACAAATGACACTTATTTCAAGTCAGCATTCCTAGCTCTGCCTTTTATACATTGAAGATGTATATCAATTCTGAATAAAATAAAAGGTGTGAGGTTAAATATACTACCTTGATCAAAAAGTTCCCGGAATCATCACCGTGTGGCGCCCCCTGCTGTCCGATTCACAGTTTTTCGTTTCTGTAGGTTGTCACACCTTTTAACAATATTCCCTGCGAATTTCAGCTTTCTAGCTTGACATTTGTAAATGTAACGCAATTTTGAGTGCATCTGTTTTTTTTGCGAATTTCGATTTTTGCAATGGATTTAATGACAAGGCACCGTCGCACAATGCCATCATTATCCGTGAGTTTTTTTTATCAAAAACTTAACTAATACAATTCCGCAGCCATCAAATTCGCCAGATTTAGCTCCCTGTGACTTTTTTTTTGTTCGGTCGACTGAAAAAAACCACTACGCGGCACGCGTTTTAGCAGCCGATCGGAGATAATACAAAAATCGAAAACGGCACTGATGGGCATACCGAAAATTGAGTATCAAAAATGTTTTGAGAGCTGGATCAAGCGCTGGCATAAGTGCGTGGCAGTCGATGGGAATTACTTTGAAGGGGACCACATTAATATTCAAGAATAAACTTATATCTTTCATTTTTAAAATAAATTCCGGGAACCTTTTGATCAAGGTAGTATAACGTAATTTATATATTTCTGACAGGTAATTTTCTCCAAAAAGTTGCATATCATTTTGGGGGACATTAGACCTCACAGTGTTCGTGCTCGAGCGCTGCGTAAGATTAAAACGCTTCAAACAAGTGACTTCTCAGTGTAATTTTTCTCGAATATTTTTGTTTTTGTGCAAATTTTTATTCTGGTGGATTCTGTATGAAAGTCGCGACTGAATGCGAAGAAAATTCGTTTAAATCAACTGTAAAAATAATAAAATCTGTATCATCAAATACCATAAGCCTTACGTTCAGAAAACGATTGGGATAAATCAATACAATTTCTGTTCGTTCAATCGTAGAGTATTCTTATTATATTGAAAGAAATAGTCGATTCCCCAAACCAATTTTTTTGGTTTACAGACAAACTAAAAGAAATTGAAATTGAAGAAACCGAAACTAAAGAGATTTCAAGTTCCACAAGTATGACTTTTTTAATGTATTATTTTTTTACTATTTTTCACTGCTAAAAACTGGACATATAAAAAATTAATCATAATTTTTTAGTCCATAGGTATTATTTTATGAGTTTTTAAAAGTTTCAATTTTGAATTTGGAAAATCGAACAGTAAAAGCAGCAAGTTTTAACGAATAGTTTCTTTGATCTTTGTCTTAAATTCTAGAACAGTTGGCTTAAACTGTAGCACTAATATTCAATTCTCGTGTTCATCATTACTTTATAGTTTACTCCAGGCGATGGTACACTCCGCACTAGCTACATACCTGCGTATTGTTCCCCCATTAGGCGGCTTCCCCTCACTCAGCCGAACTACGGCCTCCGAACCTATCAGAGGGAGTCCCTTGTATCTAATGAGGGCTAAAATTCGGAATATAACTTTTTTTTTTAATTTTGCACAGCATATTGTACATGCAAATTAAAAATGGGCCAGTAATCTACCCTTTAGTTCCTACCACCATTTTCAAATTGATCAATAAATATGCAAATTATGGAAAATTTGTTGGAAAATTTTTTAGTAGTCTTTACTCAAATTATCTGCAGTATCCTACCGGAAGGAAATCTCAGGAACGTCTCAAGCGAAAATTTCAGGCCGGGCTATACAAATTTAGGTGAATTAGCTGTCTATTTTGAATGATGTCGTCTTTAGAGATTGCCTGAAAGATTTGAAACCCTTTTACGTTTTAATTTATGGTGGTCCAACCTTGAAGATTTCGAAACAAGAAAATCAGTTGCGAAAGGTTTGGCTGTCACAAAGTCTTCTTAAGACTAATCCCTTTCTACACTACACATTTTTGTTTATTTATTTAGATGCCATTAAACTTAAAATTTAGATGGCCATTAAAACTTGCTACATGCACTCTATTTAACTAGGTCATTGGCTAGAATAGCTACGAATAAATTACTAAAATATAGCTATAAATAGGTCAGAGGTGACAGACCGTGTTAAGCAGGGGCTTTTTGTCCATATTACGGAATCACGGAATTTAAGAAATTTGCTTTTAGCGATGTGAAAACAGTATATTTCGAATCTACACATTTTTGCGATTCCGGGTATATGTTATTTGTCTGGAAAAGTGTCAACCTTTACAAGCAATAAATTAATAAATAAATTGCTCCATATATTAAAATTATTGAAATTTGAAACATTTATAATTAAATTAAATATGTCTGCAATCGCAAAAACTTTCCAACTGTTTCAAAATTCCAAAAGTTCCAAATATCCTATTTTCAAATCGCTAATCGTCAAATATATATTTTTTATAAATATGTAATGTTTACCAGGTTACGAACAAAGGACCCCTCTGCTGGCAAGTATTCGAGTGAGAAATGGTTTGCAGGAATCATAAAACCACACCTGGTTCTTTAAAAACTACTTTCTGAGTGGCTATACATAGAAATGTCAGAAAAGTGACTAAACCAGAGATTCTTAATAAATTTTCTAGTCATTTTGTACCGGCAGGGTAGCTTTAATTTATTGGTAATTCCATAATGTTTTTAAATTTTAGAGTTCTGAATTTTTATGTTCAACGTTAAATTTTCAATGTTTCTCTTTTATAAGTAGTAATTGTGTAATTAAAATTTTAATGATTGAATTTTGAACATTGGAATTAGCAATGTAAGAATTGGTAAGAATTGATCAGGTAACAGAATTTTTCTCAATGCTTTTTAATGCGAAGCAGAAAATGTGCGATTTATAAGTAATAAATCACAATTCACGAGATATTCTCTGGAAATCTGCTTTTCGATAACATTGCATTGAAAATTCAATACTTCTAAATAAGTCTCAAACTGACATTTTCTTTAGGGTTGGCTAGTTGTCCTGATTTTTCGGGGCAACTATTCCATCCCCTTTTCCATGATTTATAACTGCAGTTTGGAAATCTAATTGTGAATGAATTTTTTCATGTTCCGACTTCGTTGCATACAATTATTCATCAGAAAGAAGATTTCATTTCTATCTTAAATGAATTGTTAATTTTTAATGTGTTGAAGAGTTAAAAAGTTTTAATATATGTTACAAATTTGTTTTCACTTTCGCATTAAGTTCGCATTCGTTTCATTTTTAACGTTCTGTAGTATCCTCAGAATCGTTGTACGGCCATAGGTACATTTGCCCTATATTTGTTTCTTATGTTTATAAAATACACTCAAGCGTTTTTAAATTACAAATATAACTTAAATTTCAGGTACTGGTAATTGGGAGTAGCATTCTTGCACGTGAACTGTAAATATATTAATGAAAACCCGTTTTATTCTGCTCTTCATGTGTTAAAATAGCATTTTTATTTAACTTTCATAAATTAATTTCAAAATATCCAAATCTCCCGGGCGGAAACGTCATACATAGGGGAAAATTTTATGTATAATTTGTATTTATTTAATTCGCTTTTTGTATAAAAAAATTTAAGCCAAACTAATTAAAGGATAATATTGTCAATGATTTTCGAAATTAGGGTAGGAATGAGACCGCATACTTTTACACTGTAAGTGCAAAATTATTTAGAGATAATTTTTAGGGATTTTTTCAAATGCGTAAATTAACAAGCATTAGGCATGATTGGGAAGTGCTGGCATTTGAATCTCAAATTTTCATATTTTTGGTTACGCCATCAATCAATCAGTTGTTTTCTGACTTGCGAACCTTTTGGAACTGTTTTATAAACTGCAAATTTTGCATTATCGTGAAGATTATTCCTAGAATAGATTCTGGCTAAAATAGGTTATCGGCCCCAGCCTCCCGGTAGAGGATAATGAGTAAAACGTGTTTGAAGTGTTGTTCGTGTTCGAGAGCGTATGCCGTAACCTCAAAATAACAATAAGTTTCAAGCATTCGATGCGAATTGAAACTTTGTCGAAAGACGACTTCGACACATGGAAGTTGCAGGTCAAAGCACTTCTAAAAAATAATGACATGTGGAAATATGTGAGTGGCGAGAAAGCGAAACCAGCAGTGATGGCCGGTAATTACGTCAGTGTAGCGGCAGGAAAAGCTTAACACGTTGCAGACAGAAAATCGCGTTCAGATTTGATTTTGGCTGTCAGCCCGTCTAAGGTAAAGCGAAACAAAAACTGTACTTCTACGAATGAAATAAGGATAAAATTGCATTCCATAATTCAGTCGAGGGTCCCAGCAAGAAAGGCTACACTGTTGAAGGAACTGACTCTTCAGAAAATAGAGTGTTGGTAAACTTCAAGAAATGGAAGTAGAGATTATTGAAGATTTGATGACGATAATTTTGCTCTGCACTCCTCCCTCCTCACAAGAGAATTTTCGATGTGCGGTAGAATGGCATGACAAGCTTTCTGATCCTGAAACGATGAAAGTTAATATTATGGAAGAAAGTAATGCACTTCTGTCGAAAATCCGCGATGGAACCTCAGAGACTATGTTTGATCGATCAAGTTGAAGGCGGAACCAAAAGAAGGGGAAGCATTAAGGAAAGCCAGGAGGTGCCAGAAAGGACAGCGAAAATGCTAAGAAAATTACTTTTCCTTTTTCAGTGTCACTGATAGAACAACAAAAGGCATAAAGCTATGGACTGTGAAGAAGACATTAATCGAATGTTAGAGAAGGCTAGTGTGGCAGACGAACTGTGTTTCCTTGCAAGTCTCCAACACGGTTAGGGTAATTTGGAAGAGTTGAATTTTGCTAGTCTTGCCTCGACTAAGGTATTAGCCAAGGGAACTGTTGAACTCATCATTACCAACGGAAAACAGGAAAAGATTTTTAGTCTTGAAGATACTTTGCATGTTCCGGATCTGCGGCTGGATTTAATGTATGTAGGAAAAATCACGGTATATCGGACAACCAACATTTTTTAGATTTTCAACATGCTTCGTCGAGCTTCTGGCCGACTTGAGTTGAAAGACTAGGTTTACAAGGTAGACCGTGAAAACTCTACAATGTTTTGCAAGAAGGTGTAATTGCAGAGGCTAAAAACTACGCCAACATTGCTGAGATATCGATCAAGGCAGCGCTGTCTAGATGTCATGCAGATAAATGGCAAGGGGAATTCAGGATAAATTCCGGTTGCTGATCAAGAATGGAACCTGAGAATTGGTAGAGGGAAACGATCTCCTGAATTCGTTCGAAATCAGAAAAAAGAAATACCGTATTTTAAAATTTGTTAACTGTAACAGGTGTTGGTTTTGAATTGAAGTTTCCTATGTAAAATGCATGGAAGAAATCACTTTTTCTGAGTTTTTGGAATAATTTTTTAGGGTTTGGGAAAATATGACGTGAAAGTATAGCGGCTTGTTGATATGTTCCCAAATAATGCTTGAGGAATGTTTAAATTAAATAGAACATATCCCTAGTATAATATGTTTATTGGCCCCGAAAGGCGCCGGTGTTTTGTAATAAACAATATTATCGGAATATTAATGGGACTGCCGGTCAGATTCTTCCGTAACCTCCATTGATTTAGCGAATATGTAACCTTGGTTACGGAGGAGCCACGAGTCCAGCTCTTTCATACCCTTGGGCGTAATTCTTTGGCTCACTGGGGATTGCTGGTATGTCCTCTTAACCGCGGCCTTTTTGGCGAAGTGGATGGTGTCCGCATTCCCTCTAGGAATTTGGCCACTTTAAATTCCTGCATCTCCCGATCATGTGGAATGTCCGTCTATGTCTCCGAGATTGGCCAAACCCTCCGGAAAAAATGACAAGCGACGTTTGGGTTTAGGTAAATAAATTGTTGCTGGTCCTTCAGATCATTCGCGAATAGGGTAAGCAGACTCTCGGCGGTGAAGGTGGGTACCTGCTCGTTATTGGTGACACAACGTTGAGTGTCGGACACGGCCGTTTTCTTCTTGGAGAAATTGTTGCTGTTTGCGGGTTGGCCGGGAATTTGTAATCCGGTTGATGATCTCCACTGGGTGCGGTGGAATAGCCACGTTCCCTGCAAGCTTGTAATTCCTTTTCAAATTGTCTCTGGATGGCCCGGGCATACTTTAGGCGAGGGTTAAGTCCCATCAAGAACTTGAACTGGTACGTTGATGTTTTCTCGCTCAATAATCAGTAAGAATGAAACCGAGGGGCATTACGGACTGATTATTATTGGGCGCTTTGGATCAGGGACCGAAGTCCAAGATCACTTAGATTCAATAGGCACGAGGCCCGAGATATTTCTCGCTTAATAATCAGTGAGAATGGCACCCAGAGGGCATTACAGACTGATTATTGTTTGAGCGCTTCGGATCAGGAACCGAAGTCCAAGATCCTTAAATTTCAATAGGCACGAGGCCTGAGGTATTTTCTCGCTCAATAATCAGTGAGTATGACACCCACTTTGAGCGTTTCGGATCAGGAACCGAAGTCCAAGATCCTTAAATTGAAATTCGAATTGATGTAAAAAGAACAGAGATACATGTAGATGACAAACAATTTTTTAGACTCAGAGTGGTTATTTTATTTTTACTATCAACCCTCTAGGTAGAGTGAGAGATAGAGAAAGCAGAACGTTGATGTATAGTATTCGTGACGTCTACTCGTGACATCGAAGAGCGGAAAAACAAGTAGTCCTTGCGGTGTGCTGGGTGAAGGCCGAATGTAGATAGTGGCACGAACGCATGCCTTTAAACACAACGCGCGGGGCGCGCGCCGTGGCTCACCTCGCTTCTTGCAACCCTGCGCATGCGCGCGGAGAGCGCGCCCGCCGTGGCCCACCGTGACCCGCCCGCGAGTGTCCTGCTTGTTCGAGTGCGTTTGACAGTTCTCCGCTCTAATCTCTCTTCTATACATAACAACTTATCTTTATTACAACTAACGCTACAATTTAACAGTGGAATACTGTAAGGTAAGAATAGTTGGTATTATCTTGACATTAATTATCTGGATATTGATATTATCTTGACATTAAACTGTGACTGTATAAAGCAAGGCTCGTCGAGGTGAGAGCTGGGATTGAGATCTGGAAATAGAAAAGATGATGTTTTCCAGATGAGATGGTAAATATGGTTTTTTAAAGCCGCATTAATCTTTGAATCTTACAATGTGTGGATCAATATTTATGCTTTCCACCAGACAGATAATAAGTCTATGGGAGCCTTCATCGAAATCTTTCCGGTAGTTAATCCACACCATCGATAGCAGCAAAAAATTTCAAATTAAAAAATGTGACTCCAGACACCTTTTCAAGGATCTAGCAGATATCGTAATTCCTAAAATAATAGTCTCTAAGTTTTCCCAAATCCTTAACTCAATCTGCACTTTCAGTCATATCTACATCTTAGATTACATTTTTATATAACTTATATTATTGCTCATATTAGACTTCTGGGCTCTATCAGAGGTTGTACACGATTTGGAGAATAAAAATTTACTTATGAAACTGCTAGATTCTGCCCTATATTTAACCTGTCTGTAACAGATCATATTTTATAATCTAATAGCTGTCTATCCTGCCTTCTCTGACTCAAGAATATCAGTCTTAGGTCAGCCCGCAACCACGGGCTCTCTCTTGTATTTAGTCAAATATCCTGTTTTTCTTCTAATTCAGCAGAATATTATTAAAATCAGCAAAATTCTTTTGAATTCAAGATAATTCTCTAGCGTTAGGCAGAGTTCCCTTAAATTAATCAAAATTCTCTGCAATTTTGTATGAATATCTCATGAATATAGTAGAATTATCTTTATTTATGCATTCTCTTAAATCTGTATAACTATCTTTAATTCAGTATAATTCTCTTATGTTTGGCAGAATTCTCTTGAATTTAGTGCATGCTTCATGCAGAGATGATTTTATTACCTTGTAATGAGGTTTCTTTACTTAGTGGACGTAATAAAAGACGTCAATCAAACTCATTCGACCACGGTGCTCTGCCTATATGAAAATTACGCTGAAAAAGAATTACCTGGTTATTTTCTATATGTTGTAGGCAGTTGGCTGAATGCCGGAAGATGGAAGAATGTATCATCGAAATGATCTATCTTCCAAATGCATGGCTTCGTTCAGGCAGTCGGCATACTGCTGACAATCTGAAGGACGATCTATCCGAATCCGGCAGTCTGCCGACTGCCTAGGGAATTGACAGACTGCCGGCGTATGAGAGAATTATCGATAACTAGCTGAGTCAGTCGGTTGATAACTACGATAAGAGAAATACAGTCGCGTTTTCTTTTCATCGTTAATCGCTTTTTCGTCTGCCGAAAGTCACTTTTTCTGCGAGTGATAACTTACCATAAGTGATTAGAAAATGGGTAGTGAATCGGTAAATCGAGATAAGTTTGATCAGAAATTGAAAGATGCGTATTCCAACACCGAAGGTAGTAGTCGCAGTATGCGGGACCGTAAACAATATAAGAATGTAAAATCCACACTCATGAGCGGCAAAAAAGAGCCTATGCCTACGAAGACGTATTATAATTTGAAGAAAAATTATGGGATATATCAAGTTAGTGAAAATGAGTGTCATGTAATTAAAAGAAGAAAAAATTAGAGTGTTAAAGTTGCACAACCGACTTTTGGAAGCACACTTACAAACTGGACACGGGGGCTGCGATAAAATGTTGTACTACATTCAAAATCGATGGAAGATTGCAAGAAGTGCGTGTGAAATATTTGTGAGTTGTTGCCAAACGTACAATTTGAAAAAAATGAAATAAGGAAGGGTTTTGTTGTCAAGCCTTCAAGCTTTTGTTGTAGCCTTAACTAATATTTTTCTATAATTCTCTCATGTGCCGGCAGTCTGTCAATTCACTAGGCAGTCGGCAGACTGCCGGATTTGGGTAAATCGTCCTTCAAATAGCCGGCAGTCTACCGACTGCCTGAATGAAGCCAGGCATTTGCAAGACAGGTCATTTCGATGTTACATTCCAGCATCTGCCGGCATTCAGCCAACTCCCTAGGCAGTCTGCAGAATGCCGGATTCTGCCAACTGCCTACGACATATACATATGTGCACAAATGAGGTGAACATACCAGTGATGAAAATGTTTTGACGATGTCCTTTCCCATATAATTTATGTGATACATACGTTCGAAAATGGGGATTGATTCATTCCTAGTTAGATGATTAGTCATTACACCGAGGAAGTCATTATAACAAAGAACATAGAAATAGGATAGACGCTTTCACTAGAGCGTCGTTTTTTGCTGCTTTAGTCGAACTCAATTAAGATGAAGTTCATTAAATATACTGGGGTAGTTTTTTCATGCTCTATAATATTATTATAAGTATAGCGATATGAACTAGACATTTGAAGACAAAAAAAGCGTGATTAGGAAAAAGCCAAGAGGAGAAAAACGTTACTTTTTCAAGGCCTTACATGATTATTTTATTAAATTGTTGAATTTCGCTTAAAAAAATTGAAAATGCAAATTTTGGTAGCACAAAAAATAATAAATTATTATATTCTCATCCATAATGAGAAGGTATTAGTTTTATGCGAAAAATTATTTTCAAGGAATTCCTTAAATGCCCACGTTTTGAGTCCCCCTGACTGTCCGGCGTCATTGCCGTCGTTGTTGCTGTTGCTGTTGTGATCGTATGTATACCTGATAACTTTTAAAAGACTGGTTGCATTGGATTGTGGTTTGCCGCATATTTTGAGGAACCAAAAAGAAAGATCGAGTTAGTTAACCAGCCCTTTTTGATAAAAATGCAAAAAGGGGAGCCCTTTCAAAATGTTTGAGACCACTTTTTGTCAAAATTTGAAAATTCTATTGACAGCCTTTTTTAATACACAAAATTATGAACAACTTATCCCAATGACTTTTTTTTTGCCAAATTCAAAATTACCAGTCATAGGATTTTAAAAATCCAAAACGAAAATGGACATTTAAAGCCAAAAAAAGCGTGATATGGGAAGAAGTCCTGAGTCAGAAAAACAAGTTTTTACTTCGGTGTCCATCTGTCTGTTCGGCGTCGTCGTTGTTGTTGTGATTTTCTATAGACCAGATAACTTTCGATAGACTGGTCGGATTGGATTGCGCTTTGACACACAGTTTGAGTTGTTGCTGTTTCAAAATTGTTGAGACTACTTTTTTCAAAATTTGTAAATTCTATCGCCAGCCATTTATAGTCCACAACAATATGAACCATTTATCCCGAGGACTTTTTTTGATAAACTAAAAATGACCAATGTTATAGGATTTTCAAAATCCAAAAAACCAAACGAGAATGAATATTTGAAGACCAAAAAAGCGTGATATGGGAAAAAGTCAAGAGAAGAAAAACGTAAATTTTTCAAGGCCTTTCATGATTATTTTATTAAATTTTTTTATTTTGCTTTAAAAAATTGAAAATGCACATTTTGATAAAAATAATAAAAACAAAAATTTATTTATTTATTTTGATAAAAATTTCATCAAATGTCGACGTTTTGAGGCCATCTAAGTCAGAAAAACAAGTTTTACATCGGTGTCTCTCTGTTTTTCCAGCGGCGTCTTCGTGGTCGTTGTTTTTGTTGTGGTTTTCTGAATACCGGATTATTTTCGAAAGACTGGTCGGATTAGATTGTGCTTTTACGCACAATTTGGGAGACCAAAAAGAAAGATCAAGTTCGTTAGCCAGCCATTTTTGATGAAAATTCAAAAAGTTGGTGCTGTTTCACAATTTTTAAAACCACTTTTTTCAAGATTTGAAAATTTTATCAACAGCCATTTATAGTACACAAAAGTGTGAACAATTTATCGTAATGTTTTTTTTATAGAAGCAAAATGACTAAAGTTATAGGATTTCCAAAATTCAAAAAACCTAACGAAAATGGACATTGGAAGGGAAAAGAACGTGTTATGGGGAAAGTCAAGAGGAGAAAAACGTTACTTTTGCAAGGCCCTAATCGATTATTTAATTAAATTTTTTAATTACGTTGAAAAAAAATCGTAAATTGAAGTTTTGTTCGTAGAAAAAATAATGAATTTTTCATCCTCATCCATAATGAGAATTGTATTAGTTTTTTGCGAAAAATCACTTTCGCTTATTTCCTCAAATGTCCACGTTTTGAGGCCCCCTGAGTCAGAAAAATAAGTTTTTACGTTTGAGTTTGTGTGACTGTTCGGCGCACAGTGGGCTAGATTCCCAAAAAACGGCAAAAATCAAAAAATGAAATTACTCATTTTTGAATTTCATGCATTCTGTTCCTTACAATAGGTGTTTCTGCACCCTGTGCCATCCTAAAATGGGTTTATAACCCTCAGGTATTTACCTGAGGTCAATCTGAACCTAACCGTTTTGGAGAGAGGTACGAAGCGATTTTGTGCTCCAAAATATTAAACTCCCGCAAAGTGAAATATTTTCTGTTCCACATTGACGATTACAAAACGGTTTAATGGAGGATAATGTTCAAGGTATGTAGATCACTTTTATATAAACAAATTATTCGAAATATTATATATTGCATGTTTAAAAGAGTGTTGAGTGTGTACCTTCCAAAGACGCATGTGAATCTCGCAATCTAACAAAAAGTATTAAAATAGTTATGATCCCAGGAGATCACAGAATTCTGTACAGTGTAGAGTGTGACTAATGTTATTAAGATTTAAAATCAATAAATACTTGCTGCAGAATGCTGCAGACCTGGCTTCGGGAACCGAAAATTGCTTGTATCGCGTCACACTCGAAACATTTTTCCAACGCATAGTCTTGAGCAGATGTTACACTAGTACCTTCCCTTACCCAGAGAACAGTTTACTAGAATCAAAGAAACATATCTTATTTATTATTTTATTTATTATAATTTATATATATACATACATTTATACAGGGTATCCCGAGAGTACTGTAGTTAATTTTGTGGGGGGTTGTGGACAAAAAAATAAGCAAAAAAGTCCCCAAAATTTTTTTGGTCAGATGCTCATTGTGGGCACAACAGAGGGTACAAGTTGTATGTACGTGTGAGCATGTGTGGCTAAAAACTGTTGTTAATATGAAATTGTTGCAACAAATCAGAACAATTAAATATGTTTAGAAAAATTCAGATAAATGGAAATTATAAAAACATTAATTAAATAGGCAATAAAATACAACAAATTACAACTACGAAAAATTTGTTAGTTTAAACAATTAAACTTCATGTTCACGTCGCTTTTCGACTAAAAAATGCACCCAAGGAACACGCGTTTACTCAAGAGGATGTAATAATGATTTTTTATTATAATAGAAAATTTTTTAATTACAATAAAAAATTATTACATTTTAACGGCAAGTGCAATATCACACGCATGCTCACACGTGAATACAATTTGTACCCTCTGTTGTGCTCAGAATAAGCATCGAACCAAAAAAATTTTGGGGACTTTTTTACTTATTTTTTTGCAGAATGACCCAAAAATTGACTACAGTTCTCGCGGGATACGCGGAAAATTGATCTTCTTTAGTTGAAAATAAATTTTGTTTAAATTCGTCTTTTGTAGTAGAATATTAATCTTTTGGGGGAAAATTTAATTTTTTGGTTCAAGATTCCTCATTTTAGTTTAAAATTTATTTATTTCGTTCAAAATTGATCTATATTCTTAAAAATTCTTTTTTTTTGGGTTGAAAGTTAATTTTTTAAACTAAAATAAAAATTCGCCTTTTTGATAAAAAATTAATCTTCTTAGTTGAAAATGTATTTTTTTTGTTGTTAAAATTTCCTTATTTCTTCGGTTAAAAATCAGTTTTTCTAACTAAACATTTAACTGCTCTGTGTTTGGTTGAACATTTATCTTCTTTAGTTGGAAATTGTCTTCTTCATTTGAAAATACTTTATGGTAAAATATTAATTTTCTTGATGAAAAATTCATCTTTTTGGTTGACAATTCTTTTCTTTGGCTAGATTTTTTGTTTCTTGGCGGAAAATTGATCTTCTTTAGTTGAAAATTATTATTTTTTTGTAATTAGTCTTTTGTAGCAGAATATTAACCTTTTGGGCGAAAGTTTAATTTTTTTGGTTGAAGATTCCTCATTTTAGTTTAAAATTCATTTCTTTCGTTCAAAATTTATCTACATTCTTAAAAATTATTATTTTTTTTGGTTTGGTTGAACATTTATCTTCTTTAGTTTGAAATGCACTTCTTTGATTGAAAATACATTGTGGTAGAATATTAAGCTTCCTGATGAAAAATTCACCTTTTTGGTTGACCCATAGAACAGTTTATTTGAATCAAAGAAACATTTCTTATTTATTTTATTATTTTATTTATTTATTTAGTAATGATAAAATTATTTATTTTATTATTTCATTTTATTTATTTTTGTAGTGAATGTTTCTCCTTTTTGTTTTATTCCAGGTTCACGTGCCATGGATTACCAGTGCACTTACAAGGATATTTTGGAAATTCTTCAAGATCATTTTCAATGGAGTTTAGATGCGCAACTACAGATTTTGGAGAAGAAAATTGCTGTAAATTTATCCAAACCTTTTTCGATTAGCAGTGAAGCCAAAAATTGATTTAAAAAAATTACTTTGTCGAACGAAAAATAGATGGCACGAAGTGCATCGAATGAATGATGTAATGTTGTATTTCTGAAAAGAAATAAAAATTGGTTAAAAACTTCAATAACCATTTCATTATGTACTTTGACTAATTTTTTCTTAATTGGAGTTGTGGGGATGGACAATTTAACGTTATTTTTTCAGAATTCTTGCAAATCTGTTGGAGAATGAACTTCTGCTGCTGCAGGTAGACGTGGTCGTCCACGACAATCGAGTTTCGAGGAATCCAGTGAACGCACGGAGAAAAGACTGGCTTTAGAGATTAGCGAAACTGGTTGCGCGGAAGAATTATCTTTGGCTACCAGAATAAAACTTTCTTCTAAAGGTAAAAACGATGCTGCCCTGATTATAAAATATATAACAGCGAAATCTCCTTCAAGAGCTGCAAAATACCGAGCTGCATATAAATCTTCGATGGAACTACGACCAACTGACGTATCCGGTGTTGAAGCACTCGTAGATTTTTTAGATTAAAAATTAACAAAACAACAGTATAAAGATATCAGTAGCTCTTTAGGGGGGGGGGGATGTAAAGTTTATCCATTATACGAAAAGGTTGTTGCTGCTAACAAACGTTGTTATCCATCAGATTATACGGTAAATGAGTCCTCAGTCGAAGTAAAATTATAGACTTTATTCAATCTTACTTGCGATAGAATTTTGAAAGTACAAACAGACGTAACTAACTCTTTGCACCCCAATGTATCGAAAAATTTAAGATTAATTGGTAAATGGCGTTGTGGTGGAAGTTCCGGGCACAGCGAATACAAATAAAAGTTCACGAACGAAGACAGTTCCGATGCTAGTGTATTTTTAACGTCTTTCGTTCTATTGCAAATTTTAGGGTCAGATAATTTAAACCAGCAATTAGTTATTTGGAAAAATCCCAGACCTTCATCACCTCATTATTGTCACCCAATTATAATGGAATTTTCCAAAGAAACTTCGTCATTGACGGTCCAAGAACAATAGTAAATTTGTAATCTGATCGAGTGTCTCATTCCTTTTACGACCATTATTGATGGGAAGGAAGTTACAGTTAAAGAACCCCGCAGCAAATGTACATGAAATGGATTTCGGTCGATTTTGATTAAACTTCGTAAAATTATCGATCTCAATGTCTCGATCAAAAGTTTTATGGAGCACAAAGTCCGAAAATGGACAGTTTTCGAGGTATAGAGGGTTTAACATCCGACCCTTTTAAGAAACATTACCAAATATCTCGAAAACTGCAGCTCTGCGAAAAAACATTCCCTATGAAAGTAATTGGGCTCTAACGGGGAAGTGCAAAGAAAGTCATGGCCTTAAGAGACAGGTCGTTTCTCAAGGTCATTCAATGTAAACTTTTCATTTATTGCTAATATTCAGCCAATAAAGACAAGATATGAAGAGGAAATCAATATAGAACCAATGAAGTCAAGAAATGAGAATGACTTAGTCAACAGCCAGCCAATGAAGGCAAGTCATGAGTGCGATTTAGTCATTATCTAGCCAATGAAGGCAAGACATGAGCGAGATTTAGTCATTACCTTACCAGTGAAGGCAAGATTTGTCCAGGATGTTGTCAATATCTAGCCATGAAGGCATGAAATGAACTTGATTTAGACAATATCCGGCCAATGAAGGCAAGACATGAGCGAGATTTAGTCCTTATCTAGCGAATGAAGGCAAGAGATGAGCGAGATTTAGTCATCTAGCCAATGAAGGCAAGATTTGTCCAGGATGTTGTCAATATCTAGCCAATGCAGGCATGAAATCAGCTTAATTTAGAGAATATCCGGCCAATGAAGGCAAGTCATGAGTGCTCATGTCTTGCCTTCATTGGCTAGATAATGACTAAATCGCATTGCTGACTGGCCTTCTATGGCCGGATATTGTCTAAATCAAGCTCATTTCATGCCTTCATTGGCTAGATATTGACAACATTCTGGACAAATCTTGCCTTCATTGGCTAGTTAGTGACTAAATCTCGCTCATGTCTTGCCTTCATTGGCTAGATAATGACTAAATCGCACTCATGACTTGCCTTTATGGGTTCTATATTGATTTCCTCTTCATATCTTGTCTTTATTGGCTGAATATTAGCATTAAATGACAAGTTCACATTGAATGACCTTGAAAAATGACCTGTGTCTTAAGGCCATGACTTTCTTTGCATTTCTCCGTTAGAGTCCAATAACTTTCATAGGGAACATTTTTTTCGCAGAGCTGCAGTTCTCGAGATATTTGGTAATGTTTCTTAAAAGGGTTGGGAGAGACATTGAGAACTACAATTTTACGAAGTTTAATCAAAATCGACCGAAAGCCATTTCATGTACAGTTGTTGCGGGGTCCTTTGATTTTTTTTTACTATGATTGACGGTAAAGTTCGAAACTCCGTGACAGGCACAAAGTCAACAATGCATTGCTACATATGCAATTTCACATCATCCAAATTTAATGACATAAACCTGATGAAAACTGTACGCGTAGACAGAATCGGACTCGACCTTGGATTATCAACGTTGCATAATGGGATCTATTGTTTTCAGTGCTTCTTGCACATTCGATACAGAATCGGTGTTCAGAAATGGCAATCTAGAAAAGACGACAAAAAAAAATTAATTGTTGAGCGAGAGCATATTTTTGTGTGCTATAAATAACTGCCAATAGAATTTTGAATTTTTAAAAAAAGCTGTCTCAATAATTTTGGAAAAGCTTCAACTTTTTGAATTGTTATCAGAAATGGCTGTTTAGCGCACGTGGACATTTGATTAAATTCGCGAAAGTCATTTTTCGCATAAAACTAATACCTTCACAGTATGAATGACTCCATAATTCGTGGGGTTAGAAAAGAGGATTTCGGACTTTTTATTTGGTTAAATATCGACAATCAAGCTTTAACAAGGTAGGTTTTGAATAAAGGGTGATGTGTAAAGGCAGGTAACTGTTTAAAAACATTTGTATTCGACAATCCTTGCAGGCAAAATATTATTTTTTGGCCTTCTAATTGATTTTAGGAAAACAAAAATTAGAAAAATAATTTTTTTATTCCATTCACATAAACGTCCACAACTGAATTATATGAAAAATTAAACTAACTTCGTTCTAGAAAATAAATCTTCTTTATTAAAGAATCATCACTTTGCTTGTAAATGTCATTGTTTTGTTGCAAAATTCGCTTTTGTCGGATTAAAATGAACTTTTTTGATGCAAACTTCTGCTTAAAAAAAAAACAAGAATTCAAGGACCAAATTTGGACAACAACGAACAGACAAAAACAAAAAATCATATTGTAATCTAAAAAAACCAATAAAAAAATTTAGACAAAAATAAAAAAGAGGAAGGAAAAATGAGAAGGCAGAAAACCACATCTCATTCCTTCTCTTTTTCTTTCTTTCTTTTTTTTTATTTTTACTATCAAATAACAATAAAATAACATTCAAAGGAAAAAAAAAAGAAAAAGAAGGGGATGTGTTACGCTGCCTTCTAATTTTTCTTTCCTCTTTTTTATTTTAGTCTGAATTTTTTTTTTTTTTTTTTTTTTTTCAGATTACAATAGGATTTTTTGTTTTTGTTTGTTCAATGCTGTCTAAATTTGGTCCTTGGATTCTTGTTTTTTAATTTTTTTAACAGGAGTTTGCATCAATTTGATTATTGAACGTTAAATAGGAGTTTTAATTTAGATTTTAATCTAATTTAAATTTATTAAATTTTGATTTACTTTTGTGTTTGTAATTCATATTTTTGGTTTAAAATTAAACTAATTTGGTAGAAAGTTAAAATGCTTGTTCAGAAATGAAGGATATATTATTTAAAAAATAGAAAATTATTAAATTTTGTTTAATGATGGACGTTTTTCATTATTTCAGGTCAGTACAAAGATACTGGTAACTTGGAATAAAATGTTTAAAAAAATTATTGTGTAATTACCTCGGCCAGCGGCATAGCCAGGATTTTTTTGGGGAGGGGCTTCGATTTTTTTCCGACGGGGGCTTCGGATTTATGTATAGGCAAAGATTGGGGGAAAAGGTAATTGAATAATGAAAAAACTTAGCTTCAGGGGCCCAAGCTCCGCCCCTGGCTAAGCCTGTTCTCGGCAAGGCTCGCGAACCTCGCGGCGATCTTCTTCAAGCAGAGGATTCGAGTAGCGTCCAGTCTCGCTGCGGGTTCTCTCGGCAACCAAGAAGCGCGCCTTTAAGTTTCGCGTTGCGCATTGCAAGGCTTCGAGGTTCACCCTGTTTTCCTTTCCTTCGCGTAAGCAGAGTCGAGCACCACAGCTGGCCACATGTTGCTCAACCATTCCGATAAGAGACTCACCGAGATCACTTCTCTTCTCCCCACAACGAAACTTGTGACACCAAGTTTAGTCACTCTACTCGAGGACTGCGGAGAGAACAGGCTGATCTGCCTTCCGAGACTCTTTGGCTCTAGAAGAGAAAAGGGCGAACGACGCTTCGCTCCTAGTCCCTGATTAATATCCACGCCTCAATATCGAGAAAAGGATACTTTTTCGTGGATGTTGTATCAAAATTAACGTTTCATGCATACTCGAGGAGTTCCACGGACCCTCTAGGACTATTTGGCACCACGCTCAGGGATCATGATGAACTCACTCTCCGTTTGATATTTTGTAGTTTGGGACCCCCTGAACAATGATATCCATGTCTAAAGGTCGACGAAAGGATACTTTTACGTCGGTGTTGCATCGTATGTCGCTTTTCCTGCAGATGAGAAGAGTTACAGCTACCACAGAGGACTGTTTGGCACCACGCTCAGAGATCATGCCGAACTCTCTGTCCCTTTGATATTTTGTAGTTTAGGACCCCGCCCATAATAATATCCATGTCTTAATGTCGAGAAAAGGATACTTTTTCGTGGGTGTTGTACCAAAGTTAACATTTCATGCACACTAGAGGTGGACCATAAGCCCTCTAGGAATGTTTGGCACAACGCTCAGGGATCATGCCGAACTTGCTGTCTCTTTGATATTTTGTGGCTTTGGGCCTCCTGATCGATAATATTTATGTCATGCCCAACTCTCTGTGTATCTAATTAAGGAAAGAAATCCGGGTAATCAAGACAATATCAACACGATATCAGTACACGATCCTGCCAATTAAGCCAATACCGGAATATTATCCAGCCAGTTAAGGAAAGATTGAAGAATGACCAGGTTAATGATAGTAATGTTCTGGTATTTTCCAGCCAGTCAAGGCAAGATTATGATGCGATCCGGCCAATAAAGACAATATCGGGAAGTGTTGAAACAGGTTATAACAACATTAGAGTATGGTTTGGTATTGGATGACGCTCTGGTCAGTAAAGAAAACAATGAGAATTAGTTTGCTCGAACAAGACGAGTTTTGGTATATCATTTTACTGTTCCCTTTGACCCGCATCCGCAATATTATTAATCATAGATTTGCTTGGATACTTTACTGCTGGCTGATGGCGCACGTATCCTAAATACCATAATATGCTACATATGCACAGGATCCGACTGCCCTGGCCTTAGTTTTGCAAGTACAGTAGTATCCCAATATTTGTTCATTGTTTTTTGCTTCATCCAGCTGTAGCTCTCGATCATCGCTTGCTTGAGCCAAGTTAACTTCTAAATAGGATATCCAGATCTGATATTTCGTTGCACGTCTGAAACGAAAATACACTCGCACTCTGATTAAACCTGGTTCATCGACAAGTTCGTCCAACTCTAAATCTTTCATTCGCTCCATGTCAAACTTATCTTGGATGTAAGCTCCTGCTAGATTCAGCTGATAGGTTGTTTATCGTTAGTTCCTTCAGATAATTCATATTCAGCCTAGGGAAATGAGGCACTTGGGTTTCATGGAGATGAATGGTTGTCAATTCTAAGTCCGGTCTGGACGACGTTGGGTTCACGTGATTTTCGTAACATTTTTTGAGCTAAGTCTACGGTCGCTTCAGCCATCTCCATGCAAGGACGATACTTGTAGAGGATCGCCCCAGCAATACGGTAAAAATCGGCGATGTTAATGACATGTTTCATGTTCATGAGATTTCCAAAGAACTTTAGAACAGATTTTATGTGGCCATTTCGTTCCTCTACGATCCACCTTGTGTTAGTGATTAATCTTGAGTGATTTGTTTCTTCTGTATCATATTGCCTTTGTCCACGAACTAACAGATGTAGCATTTTATGGTTAAAACTGAGATTTTCAAGAAGCTGTAGGGCATCACGATAACCATGGTCCAAAATGTTAATGTCATCGTTTTCGAACCATTCTCGCAGCCCATTAACATCGATTTCTGATTCATTAGTTATAATGGCAGCATTTTTATTTCGAAAGTCAGAAAAGTAGGGCCTTTGAATATCCAAAATATAGCCGTCTGGAGCTATAACTAAGGCTAGCTTAATTAAGTGGCGAACTTTATGAGCGCATTATGATTGCCTGAATGCTATGAAATTACTGGGCTTATAGATATATACATAAGCTCCATCTATATAGGCAATCACTTTTGGAACTACAGGAGTGGGAAAATTCATTTGCGAAGTCCCGTACATGTTTCTATATATATTGCTCCCGTGTTATAGCCGTGAACTCTATGTTGTTGGGAACAACACGTGTCACCAACGATCTTCTCACAATAGAAATGAGACTCACATTTTGCCTACTATCTTATCCAAATATAACTTTTAAAAGTCATCACTCAGCCCTTGGCGAAGCTTACACAAAAACATCATCAAATTCTGTTTACTAATACGGCGATACACCCATCGATCTTGTACGACATCACGTATAGCATCGCAATACGTAAATAAATCCCTGAATTGCTCATGTGTTATGAGATTGATTAAATTCAACTCTTCTGAAAATGTTTCTTCGTTATTAAAAACAGGCTCATCACTCTTCGATAATTCACGTAGGCCTGGTCACATCCTGCATTATGTTACAAAATATACAAGAACTATTTCTTCTTTGTTTTAAGACATTGAGCGTCGCACAATTAGGATCAAGTGCTAAATCATTCATCTCCATATCAATGCTTCGATGGCAGTTCAGGCATGTCCTAGTATTTTCATCAATCTCTCGATGAGCTATTCCATGTTCAGCACGAAGATAAATTGCGATTTGTTGTTTTTGCTCATTTTCTCCATCAGATATGTGAACCATCGCTCGTGGCTGTAAGGCGATTGCACATATCTAGCAACTTATTCCGATGGGCATTATGACTAAATTCCAGGTATAAGGAAATTCTTCAGCGTTCCTTTTTATAAACTTCACTCCAATATCAAATAAACATTGCCCCAGGCGAAGAAAATGATAGGTTAATGCAGAATTCTTGTTAAGAGTATACTACAAAGATTGTTTTTTAAAAAAAGGACATACATAATGTAAACAATTTAAAAATGGACAATCAGGTTGCCATGGCAAATCACGTGCATATTTTATAATCAAATTAAAACGTGTCGAGGTTATGGATGGAATGTAGGGTTAATGTTGTTGTAAAAAGAAAACTATACGTAAGGGAATTAACTCGCTCTTATCCGACCAAACATTTGTTGTGTATAGCAGTTAATCTACCCCCACATAGCATCCCCGTAGTTTACTCTAGATGACTTAATTGACGGGAAGGGTACAATTGTACACGAGGCCATCTGTGCACATCAATGGTCACAGGCACAACTGTGCACCGGGCCACCTGTGCACCGGGCCATCAGTGCTCGTCTAGATTTTTACGTGCATAGTTGGTAGTCATTTTATATTATTTTTTATATTTTTAATTTTATTTAGTCATTTAGACATTTTTAGTCGACATTTAGACGTGCAATATGACCTGGTGCACAGTTGTGCTTATGGCCATCGATGTGCACGGATGGGCTCGTGCACAGTTGTTCCGTGCACAATTGTCCGTCGCCCGCAATTGATAAGACCTGAATAATTAGTTTGAATAATTAGGTACGCACTTACTGATGTTTGATCACATTTAGTTTGTGTACGCCTGATCTGAAAAGTACCAATTAACATCTTACAGTAGTTAAGCTACTCCCGGACATCTTTCTCATACTTAAGTCTTGACAACGTAGTTGGTAAGACATGATTAATGAGTTTGAATGAGGAATTATGCCCTTGGTAATGTAACTTCAAATTCAGTTTATGTTACCATAATCCGAAAACCACTAATTCATTTTTTACGGAAGGTAAACTACCCGCAGCACCCACTCAATATTACAGTCTTGATCACACGGTTAATAGTACCTGAGTAATTAGTTTGAATAAGTACGTACATAATTGTCGACGTTTAATCAAATTCAAATTGCAATAGCCTAATCCAAAAAATACCAATTAATTTTTTTTACAGTAGTTAGACAACCCCCAGACACACTTCTTATACTTTATTCTTGGCAATGTGGTTAATAGGACCTGTTTAATTAGATTGAATAAGTACATGAAAGGCAACCTACGATGCAACACCGACAAAAAACTATCCATCTCTCAACCTTCAGTTGCAGATATTATCGATGAGGGGACCCTAAAATACAAAATATCAATGAAACAGAGTTCGGCATGATCCCTGAGCATGGTGTCAAACAGTCCTCGAGGGTCGATGTAACTCTTCTCACCTGCATGAAAAGCGACATACGATGCAACACCGATGGAAAAGTATCCTTTTCTCGAACTTTAGACATGGATATTATTGTTCGAGGGATCCCAAACTACAAAATATTAAAGGGACAGAGAGTTCGCAATGGTCTTTGAGCGTGGTGCCAAATTGTTCTAGAGGGTCCGTGGAACTCCTCGAGTGTGCATGAAACGTTAACTTTGGTACAACGCCCACGAACAAGTATCTTTTTCTAGACATCAAGATATGGATATTATTGTTTGCGGGATCCCAAACTACAAAATATTAATGGAACAGAGAGTTCGGCATGATCCCTGAGCGTGGTGCCAAATAGTCCTCAAGGCTGGGTGTAACTGTTCTCATCTGCATGAAAAGCGACATACAATGCAACACCGACGGAAAAGTATCCGTTCGCCTATCTTTAGGCATGGATATTATTGTTCAGGTGGTCACGAACTACAAAATATCCAAAGGACAGTGAGTTCGGCATGATCTCTGAGAGTGGTGCCAAACAGTTCTAGAGGGTCCGTGGAACTCTTCTAGTATGCATGAAACGTTAACTTTGGTACAGCACCCACGAAAAAGTATCGCATTGAGGTGGTATTTTACGCGAGTGAGTATTTTTTCCAAAGATTTCGCTCATAGTAGTTAATAAACTAATTGGTCTGTAGCTGGTTGTATGATATGGATCCTTGAGTTTTTTCTGAAAAACTGGAATATGAGCTATTTTTCCAGTTTCAGGAAAGTACCTTAGTTGAATACAGGCATTGAAGATAAGTGCAAGAAGAGTTAGGCACGACATAGGAAGCTTCTTGAGGACTGAATTTGAAATTGAAATTGAATCAGGGCCGGGTGCTTTCTTATTTTTAGTATTCTTAATGTATTGGGTAAATTTCTTACAGGTTATTTTCTTAAACTTATCGGTGTTTGGGATTTTGAGGAAGTCGAAAACAATTTTTTCACATTCAGTAATGTGTTGCGGTTCAGATGGCTCGTCCTGTGGAGTGAAGTTACTTTCATAATTTGTAGCTAAAAGATTTACTTTGTCGGATGTTGAAAGTGAAAATGTTTGATCCGGTTTTTTGAGAGGGCGAATATTTGCTCGCGGCTTTGTAAAGGATTTAGTGATACAATATATATATATATATACTCTCCGAAGCAGATACAAACGTCTCATCCGACAGATTTGGTCTTCCGAACTGTCGGCGAGGAACAAAATATCTGCAACGAACATCCTTGCCGTCCCGG
>NC_046661.1:17564496-17576316 GCF_010883055.1 Belonocnema kinseyi | reverse complement strand
TTAATTTGATGTTTACCGACTTCTGCATTCCAATTTTTAAATCTGTGCTATTGAATTTTAGTTGCTATTGTTTTTCGCACGTGATTGATCGTATTTCTGAGAATGCAGCTTTTAGTTTTTCGATGGGCTTGGCTGAGTTTATTACTGTTATCGATAAGCTTTGACTATATAGTTCGTGTTGTTTTTCTGGCAGAGGCGTAAAAGGTTAGAAGGGTTCGGTATGCTCGGCGATTTTCTTATCTCGAAAAAAATGGATCAAAGAGTTTGCATTAAATTTTGTGTGAAAAATGGAATCCAGTGCTCTAAAACTCTTGAAATTTTGACAGTTGCATACGGTGAAAAATGTGTATAAGTGGTACAAGCTGTTCCAAGAAGGCCGAGAGGATGTCGAAGACGAACCTCGCCCTGGACGTCCCAGCACTTCAACGACAGATGAAAACGTTCAAGCAGTGGAAGAAATAGTGTTGAAAAATCGCCGAATTACCATCAGAGAAGTTGCTGAAGATGTTGGCATATCGGTTGGCTCATGCCATGCTGTCATTTCGGACGTTTTGGGCATGAAACGCGTGTCAGCGAAATTTTTTCCAAAACTGCTTAATTTTGATCAAAAGATCCATCGCATGACCATCGCTCAGGAGATGTTAAATGAAGTCAATAATGATCCTGATTTTCTCAAAAGGGTTATAACTGGGGATGAATCGTGGGTATATGGCTATGACGTCGAAACTAAAGCCCAATCGTCTCAGTGGAAGCATCCTGAGTCTCCAAGACCGAAAAAAGCACGTCAAGTTCGGTCAAATGTGAAGGTTTTGTTCACTGTCTTCTTTGATTACCGTGGCATAGTGCATCAGGAATTCTTACCACAAGGTCGCACGGTCAATAGTGAGTATTACCTTCAAGTTATGCGCCGTTTGCGAGAGGTGATACGCAAAAAACGTTCGAAACTTTGGAAAAATAATTCGTGGCTTTTGCATGACGATAATGCACCTGCTCATTCATCGTTGCTTGTAAAAGATTTTCTGACCAAAAACAACACCACAGTCATGCCTCAGCCTCCATATTCACCGGATTTGACCCCCAATGACTTTTTTCTTTTCCCAAAACTGAAGAGACCCATGAAAGGACATCGATTTTCAACGATTGAGGAGATAAAAACTGCATCGCTGAAAGAACTCAAGGCTATACCACAAAATGATTATCAGAAGTACTTCGATGATTGGAAAAAGCGTTGGCACAAGTGTATTATATCTCAGGGGGATTACTTTGAATCGGACAACATAAATATTGAGGAATAAATGAATATTTTTTGAGAAAACCATAAAGTCACCTTATTTTTTGAACACACCTCGTATGTCTAATTCATCAATGACGAGAGTGTCGTAATTGTGAAAATTATGTTTGGTAACTTAAAAGTCAATAAGGTCAGCTTTATATTTCGTGTTGTGGGGGAAAAAGGTATGCTAGTCTGGTGTCGATACAGATAGAATTGATCTTTTTTGAATTCAAAAAATTGTTTTCCAAATTTGCTAATTGATCTGCTATTCCAAGTTAAGTGTTTAGCATTTAGGTCCTCTGCAGCGATTACCGAGGGTGTTAGTTTAAATATTTTTCTGTAGCCATTTTTTGTAAATTCGCGAGAGGGAGTCTTGTAGAGCGCGACGATGGCATATGATGTCCCGTGAATTTTTATTTCTACAGCCGTAGCGTCCAGGACAACAGGTAAAGTATTTTTAATTTTGTGGGTCTGGAATTTTCTGGACGGTAGGTGGTTTAGCTCGAGTGCAATAATTCTCGGTGTTTTGGATGGTAGCACAGTTTGAGGTTTAATCACAAGCGCTTCCGAAGTAGATGTGACGGCTCTGCTGTAAAGTTATAATTTTTGCTGTGGCTGACCACTGGCTGGTGGAGTGTATTCACGAGTAGGATTTTCTTTGGTTGCTGTCTAAACAGCTGATTTATTAGCAGCCGTTTCTTTACGCGAATTATTAGGTTTTGATTTATTGATTAAAGGTTTTCAGGAGGCTTTTTTAAAAGCAGAACAACTTCTGTAGTTAGCGGGGCGGTCTTCAGCACAGTTAGCGCAAGAGTTCGACGATTTGAGATCTTTTTCGCATGTGAAACTCTGATGCGCGGCACCTCACTTTACGCAGCGTGGAGTGGCGTGGCACACGTCAGAGACATGATGAAATCTTTGGCACTTAAAGCACTGGGAAGTTTCCTTAGGTTTAACATATGGCTCGACTTTTATTTTAATATACTCGTAAGCAATAGATTGTAGGTTAAGAAGTTCTTTTGTTTTAGGAGTATTTGGGACCGTTACCATAAACATTGGTAAGGCTTTCTTTGTTGGATGGTTTATCATGCGAGCAACTGACGTAATAGTTTCTGATAACTAGTTTGATAGTTGGAGAGCCAATGCTTTCATATAAATAATATTGAAAGCCTTGCTAATCTAGATTTGAGATAATTTTGCGATAGTCTTCTATATAAGACATGCGAACGGAATGGACGTCTGACCCGAGATTGTAAACGATTGGTTTAAATTTTACGGAATCTTTTGAAAGTTTATGCAGGACTGTGTAGAGGTGGTTACCCTGGTCTAAAATAATATTTTGGGGGTTATTTTTCCCGGTTCTGTGGATGTTGTGTTATTGTTAGAAGTTCGTGTGCCAGAGACTACTTTTGTGTTAGATAGTACTATGCTCATGACTGACATTCTCAACGTCCTACTGCTTCCTCTGATTGAGGTGGCTCTAGAATTGGCCACTGCTATCGCTCTCCGAACCGTTACCGGACGTTTTGGCGAGCTTTCGTTTCTTACTTTTTGATTCTTAAGTGGACAAGTTGTCTTCTATTTCCATTTTGGAGCTATGCAGGAAACTGGGTTTGAGCTCTGTGGCATTGATGTCACAGAGCGTAAAATTTTGATCAATCAACTTGATATGTCTGAAAGACCTGAATATATTAATCTATCATTAGCATCAGTCAATCAATCAAATCGAAGTTAGTGCCAAGTGTGGCTGAAACGCACATCTTTAAGCCCAAAGGCCCGGGACGTGCGCCCGTTTCAAGTTTGCTCTCCGTCTCTTCCTTGTTAAAACTTTATTGAAAATTATTTTAAAATATATGTACTCTCGCTAATTTGGTATAACATATTTGTCTTTAAGAGAATACAAAATTTCTATTTACTTAGACTTATAATAATTCGATGAAAAATTACAAATCACATCAATTGATATGTGTTTTAAGACTAATTAAATCTAGTGAAACATGTATATTATTTAATACACGTATACCTAAATATATATTTGAATTCCATGTATCCCTATATAATTGATAATGTTACCTATATATAATCCGTATAATTGTATAGTTGAAAATCAAATATAACTACAAATCATTTTACCTAGTAGATAATCCTTAAATAATTAAATTATAATATTCAATTAATAATTATAATTATATCACACATAATTATGATAATTATTTATAATTATATTAATTATTATTATACATAATTATAAACCAGTTATAAGTATGTATTGCATATTTGTAATAGCACTACCCCATTATACAATAATATAATATAATATAATTATTATTACAAATACATTATAATTAAATATTTTATAACTGCAGAAATACTGCCATATTATACTTTACTATTGTAAAAAATATAACAATATAATTCAGTTATATTCTGATTGAATTATGATATTTAGTTGATAATTATAATATAATTATAATCACAAATACCTCAGAATCAATAATCATACAACTATAATAATATTGCCATATTATATATACCTTATTTATTACCAAATATAACAATTTTGAACCCTATTGAAACTAATCGTAGGATACAAACGAAAAAGAAGGTTGTGGGAAAGAATCACTGTACAGCGAAAACTAGCGTTGCACTTAACCCACCGAATTTTCCATGGCCGTCCATGTGCGCTAGTCACGTATGCCAAGCATAATTCCCATCGCTAATGTACGTATGGGCAATAAGGTGACGAAATAAAGCATGTGAAGGCGAGAGTTCTGAAACTCGATTTGGCGAAACCGATGCTTGAACGAAAATTCCGAACCGCGGTTTTCAAAATTGAGAGTTTCGCATCTTTCCCTTTCTATACATTAGGATGTTTACCAGTACCCATTCACTACTGCATAATTTTAAAATAAAATTTTTTTCAAATTGTAAATTGCTAACTCGAAAGTTTCTAAATTTGTAATTGTAATCTTAGATAATTACAAAATGTAAAAAAAAATTATTTTGTGAAAAAATAACTGAATAACACAAAGTTACCAAATTTTATAAAACTCTTGTTAATCCGATTTTATAGTATTCCCTTATGTATTTTAAGCTATGATTTTAAAACTGACCTTCTTTTTATAGTATCAATATTTTCAGAGATAATCAAGATTTAATGTTCAATATAAAATAAAAAATGAAATAATTATATTGCGCTCGTGCAATAACGTAAAGAAAAATACATTATTTTTGGAAACATAAGGTCATAATACTCGTACATGCATCAGACTTAAATTTCAGCCCTATTAGAAACATTAAGCAGTTCCGATTTGTTTGATACAAGGTTTTAGAAGCAGCCAAAAATTATTTTTTTTTTTATTCACTTTTTAAATCTGTGTTTCTGGCAAATGCGAAAATATAAAACATTTTCGCCTTCGGTTTCGTATTTTAAGGAAAAAAAAATATACTGAAATATCCCATCAATTGACTATACACTGTTAAAAAAATTGAGGAGTAAATGGCTAGCGTAGTCGAGAGTACAATTTTTCTGCGTATAAAATCGACTCTGTATCAAATGCATATAACTCCTCTTATTTTACTCCAAAGTAAAATAGAGTGAGTTAAAGGTTCTGTAGTGCATTCAGAGTAAATATAATTAATTCGCACCGCTTGGAAATAAAATCTTAGCCCATGCTCAATCCACAGTTAAAAGAGTCGTGGCGGGACTTCTTACAAAATTGATTTTCGGAGCTGCGTTCGCAGAAAACTTGCAAACAGAATTTGTGCGCTACATCATGGCCATAAGTCAACGCGTGCGAAACTGCGAACTCCAGACCACGAAAATTCTAAAATTCAGAATTTTATATGGTCGCGTATCGCGTCGGTGCAATTGGTTATTCAATATTCAGAAAAGTGAAATACATCTACGGTAAAAAGGTTGGAGCTATGGACACCAAACAAAGTAGGTGCAAATTATATATGAATCAAAATTGGGATACGAAAAATTCATATAGACGCTGGTATGTAAACCTGCATTTCTTTAATTAATTGATGAGTTACGCAACTTTAATTGAGCAATCATCAAGTTTTTATACCATAATAACATTCATTAGCCATTTTTTAATTTCCTTGTACAATTTAGGCTGCTCAATTTAATTAATTTAAGGAATTCAGGCTTGCAGAGAACAATAATACTTAATATTTTTACCATCAAATATTTTCAGAGTACTTGAGTCTATTTCTAAATATTGAATACTTCCTTCCGCATTTCTTTTTAGCAAACTTTACTCCTTAAAATCAACTCCTTATGTTGTACGACGGGATTTTTATAGGGTATGCTTCGGAGTTAGCTTTAAATCCAATTTTTCAATAGTATAAACAAAACGAGTCGTTCTCTAGAAAAACAGCTTAACTCGATTTAGATTGTTTCTAAAATTTATGAATTATTACATCGTTGAGCGCCTCTATTATGTGTATGTGAAGTTTCAAGCAATTTAAACAAATGGATAAGCTTACTCAATGGAGATAGAAGCTAGCGTTATAGAATTACTCGCTAGCTTTCTGATTTTTATTCTTCAAGATACATATAATTGACAGCTCTACAACAACTACCATAATGGCAATTAACTCTGAAAATCTTGGGAAAAAAGAAAATTACGACTAACAAGTGGAAAGAAAACATTAGAAAATGAAGGCGTGACGGAGGCAGAGTTTATGTTTCGAAGTCTGGCCGAGAAACGAATCGAAAAAAATTCCAAAATATAATAAGTGTTGTAATAGTAGCTGTTGCTCAGAATTTGATAAAAAAGAACAAAAACTAATCTTTCAAAGCTTTTGGAGTCTACAAGACAAAAAGAATCAAGATACTTGTTTACTCGGCTGCGTGCAGAGCCAAAATGTAAAGTATGAAAAATCAAATCCCAAAACTAAAAGTAAGCAGTATTGTTGGAAGTATACGTTTAAATGAAATACTTCAGATAAACCAGTGTGCAACAATTTCTAACAACTTCGCTGAAAATCACCGAAAGAAGAATGAAAACTGTACTGCAATTCAGTAAAAAAGGTACGTCCGGTCACCATTCAGGAATATAAAAGTTTTATAGCTTTAAATTTTTATAAAAAAGGGTAAGTTTCGTTTTAATTTTCTGATTAAATTATTGTAGTTTTAGGCGCTCTATTTGTTACGGAAAATCGAGGTAAGGACCCAAGAAGTGCCAAAATAATAAGAGATGTTTGGTCTATAAAAGCCAAACAACCGAAAGCAATTTTTTTCTAAACACAACTCACTGTTAAATAGTTACATTCACTATTTTTAGAATATTGCAAGGATAAAACAGTAATGCATCTATGACTGAGTTATAAGATGTACCATAAATTCATCCGAGAAAAAATTGAATTTTGTACCTAACAACTCAAAACTGATGTTTGTGATTATTACACAGAGGGTAACGTAAAACTCTCAGAAGATCCGAATGATCCATGTAAAGAGCAGTTTCGTATGCATAATATCACATTTAAAGAGCACAGTAAACTGCGAAACGAATATATGTCAAAAATTTGTAAGGATATCGAAAATAAAACCTTAGTATTTGGTTTAGATTTTGCGCAAAATCTTGCACTCCCGAAACTTGATGTAAATTCACAGTTTTATAAACGACAACTTAATTTATATGTTTTTAACATACACTTTTAATGAAGATACAAGTAAATTTGACTGTTTTTTAGAATGCGAGGGACCCGGTAATAAGCGTTGAATAGAGAAAAATTAACATTTTCATGTTTCAGCGTAAAAGTGAATATTATTCTATTGTTTTGAATGCGCGATTTTTCCATCTGTCTAAACTATCATTATAAGAATAGGATATCTCAAAAACTAATTTATTTCTATTTCCATAGCGGCCGCCGCATAGGTTCCAATTCCCTAAAAGAGAACGTGTTTTCAATATATATAATTCCTTGTAATTCTACCGACAGATAACCTCACAGAGATCTGTTCTATTCCCCAAAAGTTTTCAATTTTTGACATTATTTAATTCCTTCTAATAAGTTCACAAAAAATGTGTAATAAATTGTTTTAATTCCTTCATGTGGAATATAAGTTTTGAAAATTTAATTTTAATCAATTCAAGTCCGTCTTTAAATAAATTATTAAAATATAAATAAATATAAATTTGAATATTTTCAGAATTTATAAGCTATAAAAATATTCAATAAGGAAAAATTAGTTAAATAAATGCTTTCGTTAAAGTTTACTTAGTCGATTGAGAGGAATAGTATTTGCACTTTTTCTGTTCCCGTTGGGAAATTTTTAGACGGAGGAAAAATCGCGTATTCATAGGAATACAAATTCTTAATTTTTCGGAATTCAACGCTTATTCCCGGGGAGGTAAGAATGAATACTCTGTTTCTAGTTTCTTGTATGCCTCGGTCTCAAAAATTTGGAAAATATAATTTTTCATCTGATTCATCCGGGGATCAAAACAAGAATAAAACTATGATTAGTTTTTAATTCAAAAGTATGTTAAATTAACTTTTAAGCTATCAGGCATAATTTTGGGGTGCAAGGAGTATAACGACAGTGCACCATATTTTAAGATTTTTAAGCCAAATGCCGTAATTTTTAATAAAGAGTAGTTAGGTTTAAAAAAGCTGTCTCGAATTGTTATTAGCGATGATATAAAAAAATCTTCTTTCTCTTATATGCTATTTTACATGAGATAGCCTTCAGTATTATAGCAAGCTATTCGAAAAATTTTAAGTATTCGGCGAAAATGATAAATCGAGTGATAACAGCGATACCAGTGATTATATATATGTAAGGGTGCATTGGTTATACCTTGTAACTTCATTAAATTTTGGGTTTACAAGTTGGGTCCAACTCTTATGTGTTGCTCTGTAAACAAAGATTATTTTATTAGTTACAAGTTATTCACATTATTTACAGACATTCTCACCTGTAAACAAAGAAACGACATTTAAAGTTTACACTCAATTTCTCTTTTACAACTTTAATTAATTAAACTCTATTCGTTACATAATTCCATTGACTTCACACGTGGACATTATTCCTAATCTTAATCTTTCTCACTCTCTCTCAGTCCAATACGATTTCTACCTTGCCAGCGTGGTGTGCGGGAAAATTAAAAGTAAAGAAGTAAATTTACTTTGCACACACACACACACACACACACACACATACACACATATATATATATATATATATATGCTGGATTTCGCTGGGAGTGGGTGCTAATCTGAAAAATTGCGCCCGCTCCCAGCGAAACCGCGGTAAAATTTCAGCCACATTTATGTCTCACGACCGTGAGATAGGTGGTTACGTTCTGTAACGGAATCAATACGACGATCCAGCAAAAGCCTCGTGCACCTTAAGAACACGGAGCGACGTAAGGACTAGCGCCTTCTGCATTTTTCCCGCAAGTGTTTTAGCATATTGTTGACACGCAGAGAAGCTTCTTAGGCCATTAGCGAGTGAAGGCTTGGCACCTCTAAGAGCATCGATGATAAGGATGATTAGTTTAATGGAATATTCCAGGTACAATCGTTGCAACTCCATTATAAGGTCTCGATACCTCTCTTTCTTTTCATTCTCCTTGGCTATGATGTTTTTGTCAGCTGGTGCCGAAAATTCGATAACGAACATGGTTCGTTTCTCGAAGTCAAGAAGAGCCATGTCAAGCCTCGAGTGAGCAACAGAAACAATTGTCTAGAATATAAAGTTCCAGTATATGCAGCACTTCCCATTCTCGACAATTGACTCGATTTCCCTAGCAGCATTTAGAGGAGCGATATTAAGGTTAATGCCGTACGAGTGACATAGATGGCAATAAAGCACTCTTAGTGCCGCATTGTGCCTTTGAATGTAGGTCGTTCCCGCGTCAGTTGGACAACTAGATATTATGTGAGCTAAATGCTCGGGGTGTGCATGGCACGCTCTGCAGCTATCATCAGGAATGCCTTAACTCAAAATGTGGCGACGGTATGTTAAGGTGGAAATGACACCGTCTTGGCATGCAAAAATGAAACACTCCGTACCAGACTTTAAGCCGGGCGATTTAAGAAAAGCAAACGTTAGCTCACAAGACATTGACTGATCCTTTACATTTCTGTGGAAGATACCGTGCATCCTCTGATCCAGGAGCTGTTCACGAAAATTTTTCTCTTGTGCTTTCATAATCCGGGCTTCAGGAGTGAGTACTCGAGATAGATAAGATTTGATGCATTTTGCTCACCCCTAATACTGAAGTCAAGTCCGAGTGTTTCAGCAGCCTCCTCCGCTGCTTTGTACAGAAATGCTCCTTTGCCCACTTGTTCGTGATTCCTGACCATTTTAAGAAGAGGGTTTCTTCCATTTGCAACTCTATATGTTGTAACCAGAATAATCCTGTGGGGAAGACATTCAAGACTCAATATTCCGCGACCACCTTGACGGCGTGAGATGTACAGTCGCGGAACGGAAGACTTAAGATGCATGCTTTTGTTCATGTGCATAACCTTTCTTGTCCCGATATCAAGAGATCTGAGCTCGTTCTTCGTCCATGGAAATACTCCAAATGAATAGAGTACTACCGGGACGGCAAGCATGTTCGTTGCAGATACTTTGTTCCTCGCCGACAGTTCGGAAGACCAAATCTGCTGGATGAGACGTTTGTATTTGCTTTGGAGAGTATCCTTTATAGGTGTCACATCCTGAATGCGGCTCTGTGGCACGCCCAGGTATGTATAAGTCTCTCCAGCGCAAAGGTGTCGTATAGCGCTTCTATCAACGAGCTCAGGATCTTCAGGGATGCTATTAAGTTTCCTTCGCTTCGAATAAACCTTGGCGCTTTTGTCTAATCCAAATTCCATTCCAATTTCCTTAGTATATCGTTCGACAATCCCTAGAGCTATATGTGGTTGCTCTTTGTTTTTAGCATAGATCTTAATATCGTCCATGTAAAAAACATGAGTGACCTTGTACTTTCGATCTGCAGGTTTGCCGTACAAGTACCCGTCAGAATTGTGAAGGGCTATAGATAGTGGAAATAATGTAAGGCAAAAGAGGAGTGGGCTCATGGTGTCGCCCTAAAAGACACCTCTCTGCTCGGTGACCTTGTTAGTTGTCACACGATTTTTTCCAGATGAGATAGTAAATCTGGTTTTCCAAAGCGGCATCAATCTCTCTGTTCACCTAACTATTTGCGGATGAACCTTTTAGATATCCAAAGGCAGATGATAAGTCTATGGGAGGTCGAATCGAAAGCTTTCCGATAATCAATCCAGGCCATCGATAGGTCATGCTGGTACAATGCTGCATCTTTGCAGACACAACTATCGATGAGCAGGTTTTCCCGACTTCCCGCTACGCCTTTCTTTGAGCCTCGTTGTTCATACATTTCTTGTCACACAGGTTCAATTGCCCGAACAATCTTACCATTTAGGGTAGCTGTGAATATCTTATACAGTGTGTTCAGACAAGTGATTGGCCTGTAATTCTTCAAGTCAGCTAAGTTGCCTATTTTAGACAGGAGTATTGTGCGCCCTTCCACCAACCACTCCGGAATCGGCTATTCCGACCTTAAATATGAGGTGAAAATACGGGCCAAATGTTGATGGGTTTAAGGAAACTTCTTCCACCAGAAGGTTTTGATACAATCTGGTCCCGGTGCGGAATAGTTCTTCATCTCTCTTAATACTTTTTTCACCTCCACGGTAGTGATGGGTGGTCATTGTTTATCAGGTGCTTTGAGGGCATCACGTAGCTCCGTGAAGCTGTTTATATTTCCTGAGTTTTCGTCCAGTCTATGCTGCACTTCGTAGACTTCTCTCCAAAATACTTCGACCTCCACTGGTTTGGGCGGGTATTCGACAGCAACTGGAGCGTCTTGGAAGAGTCGAGATGGGTCAGAGAAAACGGTTGATTTTCTCTGACCAACCTTTCCCTCAGCTCTAGACGTGTCTTAGCGTCAGATAGTATCTGCATTCTCTCAACAATATGCTGCCTGATGGTCAGCAGCTTTGACTTGTTAAGTGTGTGATAACGGGTCTGGTGTTCGCGCGCGAACTTTCGAACCTTGGCGGTAAAATTCCTGCCAGATGTAATATAGTCAATCACACACGGAATGCGGGACGCGTACTGTCTTTTCCACCCTATAAGACCAAAAGACGAATGCATCAACTTGCCATAAAGATAGGCTGGACAAGACAGTACGCGTCCTGCATTCAGTGTGTGATTGACTATATTACATCTGGCAGGAATTTTACCGCCAAGGTTCGAAAGTTCGCGCGCGAACTCCGGACCCATTATCACAGACTTAACAAGTCAAAGCTGCTGACTATCCGGCAGCATATTGTTGAGAGAATACGGATACTATCTGACGCGAAGAGAATTCTAGAGCGGAGGAGAGGTGGTTTATAGAAAATCAACAGTTTCTCTCTGACAAATCTCGACTCTTCCAAGATCCTCCACTTACGAGGGTAGTTCAATAAGTCCTTAGAATGAAGTATAAAAACAATTTTTTTGGGGTAAATTTTTTTTTATTTTTCAACATAATCTCCTTGGAGCTCTA
>NC_046661.1:17558237-17564396 GCF_010883055.1 Belonocnema kinseyi | reverse complement strand
GGGATACTTATAAGATACTACCATGATTTTTTCAGATTTTTTGGTCCAAAAATAAATTAGGCCAAAAACCGGCCTTACCGACCCTCCCCCTTTGCAAAGCAAGTTTGAAAAGTCATCACAAAGATATTCTTAGTTCATTCTGTAAAAAGTTAAGTCTATTATTTAAAAAATAGCCAAACTGTGAATTTGCTTATGATAATTTTTGGAATAATTAATTATTCTGGCAAATGTTCCAAGTATCATGTCAAATTTTATGCGACTTTTAAAAATAAGACATAGTTATTTTGAATATGCAAAGTACCATAATAAAGTCATCAGAAATATATTCTTAGTTGATTCCATGAAAAAGTTGAGCCGGTTCGTTGAAAAATAGTCAAACTGAATTTGTTTACAAACATTGTTTAAACAATTGCCAGATAGCATATCTTTTGAAATAATAATAATAAAAGTTTATTTATCGCACATTTTATACAAAAGCTTTAGATTTCAAGGAGCTAAAAATTTCTAATCTAGAAAATTACTTTTCTTTCTTCATTTGTTTATAGTCTCATAAACTTTTTTTTTAATTAATCTCACGCAGTGAAAATTATTTATAGATAGTTTTAACGCAGTTCTAAAACTTTCTTTGCTTGATCTAAAAATATTTTAAAAATGGTAATTCTGAAAAGTTAAAAAAAATTTCAACTTTGTTGAATAAAAAATTAACAAAATATATTATAGAAAACTTAAACACACAAATCTTTCCGAAGTTTCTTCAGCTTTTTTTTAAAGAAAGCTACTATTTGTGAACATTTTGAATTATAAATTAACTGTGACAAATACTTATGGCCGGAGAGCGGACGAGCCCAGTCTGAAGATGCGCGACGAGCTTAGGCTCGGCTCTCGGCACATGGGCAATCGGCAATTCGCCGACAGCTTCCTGCTAACTCTTCCCCCACTACTGCACTTCTAGTCGACGAATTCCTCTCCTGCACTGCAGACTGGAAGCATAGTCGGTATAAAAAAATATAGTGAAATTATTACCTAAAAAGGATAAATTTTCAACCAAAAATAATTGGTATTTTCAAATATAAACAATAAAGCAGTCTAAACTCTAACTTACTTCAGGAACTTGCTTCATTAAGAAGAATATTGCATACTTTTAACTCTGCATTCTATAACAATGAGAACAGTGCCTATTTTTGTCACATTAAGCCAATACATTTAAACACACTTGAGTGCATACTGCGCAACTGTCAAAACTATAATAAGTACCGAGTCCATTGACATAAACGCATTGAAACAAAGTTTACTTTTCAAATTCTCAAAGTTCACAATTAGACTACTTAAAGAGGAAATAATCATGTTCATATAAACTAATTTTTTTTTCTTACAGTTCTCACTGAAGGTATATTTAATGACATTATTATTTATATCAAATAACAAATTATTATATTTTAAATTAGAAAAGCTATAAATAATGTTAAGTAATACAAAAATAACTGTAATTAATGGTAATCATATAGTTTATAAAATAGTAAATTCTTAAACTTTCTATAAAAAATCGTTTTAATGGAGGTACTTTGGATGCTTTTTAGGCCATTAGCAAGTGAAAGCTTGGCACTTTCAAGAGCGCCGATGATAAGGACGATCAATTTAACAGAATATTCCGGGTACAATCGTTGCAACTCCCTTATAAGGTATCGATACCTCTCTTTCTTTTCATTCTTCTTGGTTATGATGTTTTTGTCAGCTGGTGCCGAAAATTCGATAACAAACATGGTTCGCTTCTCGAAGTCAAGAAGAACCATGTCAGGCCTCGAGTGAGCAACAGAAACAATTGTCGAGAATATAAAGTTCCAGTATATGCGGCACTTCCCATTCTCGACAATTGACTCAATTTCCCTAAGAGCATTTAGAGGAGCGATATTAAGGTTAATGCCGTAGAAGTGACAGAGATGGTGATAAAGCACTCTTAGTGCCGCATTGTGCCTTTGAATGTAGGTCGTTCCCGTGTGAGTTGGACAACTAGATAGTATGTGAGCTAAATGCTCGGGGTGTGCATGGCACGCCCTGCAGCTATCATCGGGAATGTTTTGGCTCAAAATGTGGCGACGGTATGTTAAGGTGGAAATGACACCGTCTTGGCATGCAAAAATGAAACCCTCCGTACCAGGCTTCAATCCGGGCGTCCTCGGGTTGCGGATAGAGGGTCCCTGTACCAAGGTTTTTTGCTGAATATGGTTACAAAAATAAATAGGCTTTCGCGGACAATTGTCCAGGGGTGGTCCCGAAGGAATTAACCCTCAAGCGGAGCTGTGAAAACCGTACCCAAAGCTGAATGACATCTGGGTGAGGTGTCTAGAACGGTTACTCTGGGATACCGAGCGACATCTCAGAGTCCGCAGCCTTATCCTTGCATGCGGGGCTCTACAAGGATGGACGAACCCCTTTCCCTAGCTTCTCGTGGGAACAACAATGGCAGCACTAAACATAGTTGTAGTAAGTGCAGTTCAAAACAACAGAATGCGCAGGGCTCTCGACATTGGGTCTGCCAACAATGCCGACGAAGATGGATTCAATGCGATGGATCGGCGGAATCTCGGCACCTTTAGGTGGATGGAGCAATTGAATCGCGACTTGCTAGAGTGCTACGATGCGAGTGTGGCCACTGAACAGTATTACATGACGCGACTGCATGCTCTGTGGTGTGACAAACACCCGGAGCTATCGCACTTTTCGCATTAACGGCTGCGAAACCATGTCGAACCAATCCAAAAAGGGGCTTTGTAAGTGGAGCGCCTACTCTACTACAGCTAGAACAAGCCGGCAACAGAGAAAGAGAGGCGACAGTATGACCAATCGCGGGCAGGCATTCAATAGAGGAAGAGCGATGCTTTATGACCCGGAGAAACATCAACACCAAGGTTTCTCTCAAGCCTAAACATCTGGCTGAAATGAATGACGAGCTTCGTAGACATTTTTCCCAAGAATCCGACCTCCGGACTATCAATTATTGTGTGTATAATACAGCGAGAGCTTTAACCGATGCGAAGAGTAAAACAAAAAGAACGGTTGATCATAAGACCAAAAGACGAATGCATCAACTCGCCATAAAGATAGGCTTGGCAAAACAGTACGCGTCACGCATTCAGTGTGTGATTGACTACATTGCATCTGGCAGGAATTTTACCGTCAAGGTTCGAAAGTTCGAGCGCAAACTGCGGACCCGTTATCACACACTTAACAAGTCAAAGCTGCTGACCAGCAGGCAGCATATTCTTGAGAGAATACGGATTCTATCTGACGCTAAGAGAAGTCTAGAGCGGAGGGAGAGGTAGGTCAGAGAAAATCAACAGCTTCTCTCTGACCCATCTCGACTCTTCCAAGACCCTCCAGTTACTGTCGACCACCCGCCCAAACCAGAGGAGGTCGAAGTATTTTGGAGAGAAGTCTACGAAGTGGAGCATAGACTGGACGAAGGCTCAGAAAATATAAATAGCTTCAAGAAGCTGTGTGATACCCTCATAATACCTGATGAAGAATTCCCACCCATCACTACCCAGGAGGTGGAAAATGTATTAAGAGGGATGAAGAAATATTCCGCTCCGGGGCTAGATTGTATCAAGACATTCTGGTGGAAGAAGTTTTCTTCAACCCATCAGCATTTGGCCCGTATTTTCACCTTATATATGAAGTCGAAAGAGCCAATTCCTGAGTGGTTGGTGGAAGTGCGCACAATACTCCTGCCGAAAATAGGCAACTTATCTGACCCAAAAAATTACAGGCCAATCACTTGTCTGAACACACTGTATAAGATATTCATAGCTATCCTAAACGATAGGATTGTTCGGGCAATTGAACCTGTGTGGCAAGAAATGTATGAACAACGAGGCTCAAAGAAAGGCGTGGCGGGATGTCGGGAGAACCTGCTGATCGATAGATGTGTCTTCAAAGATGCAGCATTCTACCAGCGTGACCTATCGATGGCCTCGATTGATTATCGGAAAGCTTTCGATTCGACCTCCCATAGACTTATCATCTGCCTTTTGGAAAGCTTAAAGCTTCATCCGCAAATCGTGAGGTGCATAGAAAGATTGATGCCACTTTGGAAAACCAGATTTACTATCTCATCTGGCAAAAATCGTGTGACAACTAAAAAGGTCACCTTTCAGAGCGGTGTCTTTCAGGGTGACACCATGAGCCCACTCCTCTTTTGTCTTACATTATTGCCACTATCTCTAGCACTTCGCCATTCAGATGGCTACTTTTGCGGCAAACCTGCAGATCGAAAGTACAAAGTCACTCATGTATTTTACAGGATTAATCTTAATTTTCTAAATATTATTAAAGGTGTTGAATGACATACTTTAGACCAAAAGAAAGGAAAGGATTCCAATTGTTAATGATCATCTGTTTTGTTGACGTTTCTAAAAACACTCCGGTTTTTCCTCATCAGAACAGAGTCAATCGTAAGCGAAGTTCAATTCATTATTAATAGATTAGTTATAAATAGATAATGAGTTTCATTTCTCCTCTTATCAATCAATCTGTGAATAGATAAGTGAGTATAAAAAACATAAGCCACATTCAATAGTAAAAAATAAATTTCTATTTATTTTTTTATTTTTGACATTAATACTGTGTAAAATTTTGAGGTGAAGAAAGTGCAAAATAAATATATATTTACCGAGTAAGGTTACCATCATCTTGCTCCATTTTCACAGACAAACCAAGAGAAAGAGAACCATTAACGAAGAAGTACATATGTCAGTGCCGTATCGAAAATTTATATTACATGGGTTCTAAATGGAAAAATTAATTATTAACTGAAAATGAAGAAAAATTCATTAACTTGAAACATTAAAAAGGCTAACTATTAACAATTGTAAATGACCTATTGTAGTAAAAAAAAATTTAAACACAAATAAAGAAATCGATTAATCAACAATTTATAACATTGATTTTATTTGTTTAATTCTTGTTTTATTTGATTAATTAAACAATTTTAATTTTAATTACATTTTTCAAATTAAACAATCTAAAATTATATTATATATTGGACTATAGTTATTAAGATTTGAAATTATATTTAAACAATTGTTAATATTTTTTTTTAATAAACAACATTTCTGCTATTAGTCTTTTAAATTCATTAGGTTCATGGTGTAAAACTATAAAATTTTTCCAATCCATCAAATGTCCAGATTCAACCTGGTGTTTAGAAATAACTTTATGGTTATTTGGATTTTGTCTAAAATTGTCATAATGTTCTTTTATTCTGCTGGAAAGTAGTCTGCCTGTTTGACCAACATATCATTTTTCACAATTCTTACATTCAATTTTATATACTACATCTGCAAGTTGAGAAAGATCTATAGCATCTTTTCCTTATTTTATAAATTTATCAAGTTTTGAATCAATTCTAAAGTTAGTTGCAATATTAAAATCATCCAAGATTCTTTTAATTTCATAAGATAATCTACCATGAAAAGAAATAGTAACAGAAGGTTTAAAAGTGAAATTTCTAACATAATTTAAATTTGTTTGTTTAGACAAAGAAGCTTTAATTGTTTGGATTGTGTCATTAATATGTATTCGAATAAATTCTATTGGGTAATTATTAAAATACAGCATTTTTTCTATAAATTCAATATGTGCTTTATGAAATGATTCGTGTGATGATTTTAAAGCTGTATCAATAAGATTTTTAACTATAGAAATTTTATGTTGTATTGGATGGTTGGATTAAAAATTTAAATATCTACCAGAATACGTATCCTTACGTTACCAATCAGTAATAATATTACCTGAATCAGTTTTTAAGACTTTAACATTTAAGAAAGGAATAAAATTATATGTTTAAATTTAATTGTGAATTCAAGTCTAGGATGATAAGAATTAAATTGATTTATTACATAAGAGAGTTTATCGATAAAAAGAGATATTTCGGGTTTCACTCGTGTAAAAAACTACGAATTGTTTGTCGACGTTTCGTGAACATTGCAGTTCACATCTTCAGGGCTGACCTGAAACTGAGGAATCAAGTCATGATGTTCTTAGGTATACTTTCTACGATGCCTGTGATTGGCCAGAGCGACCCACCGTGGGGACTGGTCGAACTTGATTGGCCAATCAAGTCTTTTTTAAAAAATCCGGGAGAACGGAAAGCCAAATCGG
>NC_046661.1:17553794-17558137 GCF_010883055.1 Belonocnema kinseyi | reverse complement strand
AGATTTGACACTCTTAAACATGTATTCTGAGGTTAGCTCGGGTTTACTATGATTTTCGGGGTCGCCGAATACAAATCTGGCGTCCTTTGACTTTTATCGCGTTAGGTTTAAGGTCATTGGAAGGTCAACTCGAGAGAAAACGGTAAAAAAATCCAAAAAAATACGTTATAGGTTTTTGGAGTCGCTAATTACGAATCTGGCATCCGTTGAACTCTATCACTTCAGGTTCAAGGTCATTTGAAGGTCATTTGAAGGTCAAATCGAGAAAAAACTGTAAAACAATTTTTTTTAAATATGTTAGAGGTTTTTGAGGTCGCTGATTATGAACCTGGTGTCCGCTGACCTTTATCTCATTTTCTTAAACGAAGAATATCTTTTCAATGACTCTTTTCTATGGAGTTTTGCCAATTGACAATAATTATGAATTATTTTTAAAAAATCATAAACGCGTTTTGTCGGTGACACTTTGACATGATTATTTGTCCACATATGTTGGATAAATAGATTAGAAGGCCTACCTTACAGAAGAGCTTTCATAAACAAATTACGGGTTTGCATATTCTTAAATTAAAATTATTTCTTGAAAAAAAAGATCCTACTCCATCTTCACTCCATTGGGAATCGAACCACAAAACTTCTGATTTCCGGTCAGGTGCTTTTCCAAATAAGCTATTAGAGGGATCAGAATAAGAACTCTTAATTCAAGAAAATAACGCCAATTTTTAGCTAGGTTTTAATAATACAAGTAATTATTTTTCCATTTATCTGCTATATCTTTAGAGATAGTACCTTACGGACAGTAGATCAACCCTCCAAACCATGAGGCAGAAAATCTACACAATATCTATCAAGTTAAGAATCTTCAATAACAGAAAATGTTTAACGTCTTAATAAGACTAGATGGAAAATAATATTTTTAAATTGAAATTATTTAATTTATTTACAGAATCCACTAAGAATACCTTTCCGATGACTATCTTCTATAATGATTTGCAAACTCCCAAGAATGATTGATTATTTAAATAATTTTTATAAACAAACTCCGAGTTCGGGTTTTTTCAATGAATACTCAATTTTTCGCGGATTCAAGTAAGAATGTTTTCCCGGTGACTCTTTGATATAAATGCTTGTCTTCCATATGTTGCATAAGTAGATGGTCAGGCCTACCTTATTGAACAAATTTCATGAACAAATTCCGAGTTTGGCTATTTTTAGACGAATTGGCTCATTTCTTTATTACTTTGTAAAAGAAGTCATGAACAAAAGTTATCAAAATACTTGATTCTAGCACTCGAAAGCATCATCGCACAACGTAGAAAGACGATGATCCATAGGCAGATTTTGTAAATTTTTAATTCAGTAAGCAAATAATCATGTCGAGGCGGCCTCACGATAGAATGCCAACGCAAGTGATTGAATATATGATACTTAACCAAAAATATAAACAACGAAAAACTAACTGAGAAGTTAGCGCTAAAAGTTTTAGCTCGCGGAACTGATCAGGATGAATCTAGAAGATGACCAAAACTAAAAGATGCTCGCTCGCTTGCTCCATCAAATCATGAAAGTTCTATCTGGGGTGAGCAAAGCATGAAGGTGCCATGCCACTTCTCGCAGGCATAAGAATCTTATGAGCTAAACGTGAGATTTACAATAAAAGAAATGTTTTGAAGAATAGTTAAAACTGACAATTTGCCTTCAAGTTAGCCCGTAGGTCAACAGATGAAGCCTTTATGGCTTCTGACTCTAACGGTAGTCGCAGATCAGTAAGACCTTAATTATCGAGTAATACAGTTTTAGGGTGTAAGTTTCTAGGTAGAAAAGTGTAATAATAACAGGAACGGAGGGTAGATTAGTGGCCAGAGGCCAGGCAGGTGAATCCTGCAGGAGTGAAGGAGTGTACTCACAGTTTTATCACTTTAACATTACTTTGTCAAAAAATTTAAGAAGGACAACCGCAGGATTTCGCTGGGCGCGGGTGCTAATCTGAAAAATTGCAAAAGGCTCGTGCACCCTAAGAACACGGAGCGACCCAAGGGCCATTAGCGAGTGAAAGTTTGGCACCTCCAAGAGCACCGATGATACGGACGATTAGTTTAACAGAATATTCCGGGTACAATCGTTGCAACTCCCTTATAAGATCTCGATACCTCTCTTTCTTTTCACTCTCCTTGGCTATGATGTTTTTGTCAGCTGGTGACGAAAATTCGATAACGAACATGGTTCACTTCTATAAGTCAAGAAGAACCATGTCAGGCCTCGAGTGAACAACAGAAGCAATTGTCGAGAATATAAAGTTCCAGTATATGCGGCACTTCCCATTCTTGACAATTGACTCAATTTCCCTGAGAGCATTTAGAGGAGCGATATTAAGGTTAATGCCGTAGAAGTGACAGAGATGGTGATAAAGCACTCTTAGTGCCGCATTTTGCCTTTGAATGTAGGTCGTTCCCGCGTGAGTTAGACAACTACATAGTATGTGAGCTAAATGCTCGGGGTGTGCATGGCACGCCCTGCAGCTATCATCAGGAATGCCTTGGCTCAAAATGTGGCGACGGTATGTCAAGGTGGAATTTACACCGTCTTGGCATGCCAAAATGAAACCCTCCGTACCAGACTTCAATCCGAGAGATCTAAGGAAAGCAAACGGGTTGAGCATTTTGCTCAACCCTAATCTTGAAGTTAAGTTCGAGTGTTTCATCAGCCTCCTCCGATGCTTTGTACAGAAAGGCTCCTTTGTCCACTTCTTCGTAATTCCCGACCATTTTAGGAAGAGGCTCTCTTTCACTTACAACTCTATGTGCTGTACCCAGAATAATCCTGTTGTCCAGACATTCAAGACTCAATATTCCGCGACCACCTTGACGGCGTGAGATGTACAGTCGCGAAACGGAAGACGTAAGATGCATGCCTTTGTTCTTGTGCATAACCTTTCTTGTCCGTATATCAAGGGATCTGAGCTCGTTCTTCAAATAAACCATAGCGCATTTGTCTAACCCAGATTCCATTCCAATTTCCTTAGTATATCGTTCGACAATCTCTAGAGCTATATGTGGTTGCTCTTTGTTTTTAGCATAGATCTTAATATCGTTCATATAAAAAACATGAGTGACCTTGTACTTTCGATCTGCAGGTTTGCCGTACAAGTACCCGTCAGAATGGCGAAGTGCTAGAGATAGTGGCAATAATGTAAGTGGCAATAATGTAATATCGGTCCAAAAGACCGATGATAAGTCTATGGGAGGTCGAATCGAAAGCTTTCCGATAATATCCAAGCCATCGATAGGTGACCCTGGTAGAATGCTGCATCTTTGCAGACACATCTATCGATGAGCAGGTTCTCCCAACATCCCGCTACGCCTTTCTTTGAGCCTCGTTGTTCATACATTTCTTGCTACACAGGTTCAATTGCCCGAACAATCTTATCATTTAGGATAGCTGTGAATATCTTATACAGTGTGTTCAGACAATTGATTGGCCTGTAATTCTTCGGGTCAGTCACAGTCCACATCTTCTGAGTTTACGTGTTTTTATAACCAATTGAAAAAAAAATTGTTCGTTAAGAAAAATGAAAAAAAACGAGTTCAGAGCGGTAATCAAACATTTTCATTTAAAGGGTTTAACTCCATATGAGATAAAAAATGAATTGGACTCAGTTCATGGCACATCTGCCCCTGCCTTAGCAACGGTTTATAACTGGGTAAATGAATTTAAGCGTGGTCACGATATGGTCACGATATGGTGTTGAAGGATAGAAGATTAAAAGTGCGTGAGTTAGCTGAGGCCACAAGGATATCTATAGGTGCAGTTGTTTCAATTCTACATGAAAAATTAGGCATGAAAAAGCTATCGGCAAGATGGGTGCCGCGTTTGCTCTCAGCTGAGAATAAACGCAATAGAGTGGTCGCCTCTGAGGCTCTTTTGGCGCGCATAAGTCGGAATCGTGAGGAATTTTTTCGTCGATTTGTGACTGTGGATAAAACATGGATACACCATTACACTCCTGAGACAAAGGAACAATCCAAACAGTGGATTTCCACAGGCGAACCAGCTCCAAAGAAGATAAAGACCGTAAAGTCAGCTGGTAAGGTTATGGCTACAGTTTTTTGGGATGCACGTGGAATTATACTTATTGACTACTTGGCAAAGGGTAAAACAATCACTGGTGAATATTATGCATCATTATTAGAGCAGCTGAAAGAAGAAATTAAAAAAAAACGACCACATTTGGCGACAAAAATATTCTCTTTCATCACGACAACGCCCGAGTTCACACATGCTTCGTTTCAATGGCTAAAATTGAAGAACTAAAATTCGAATTGGTCGAAGACCCACCGTATTCA
>NC_046661.1:17548970-17553694 GCF_010883055.1 Belonocnema kinseyi | reverse complement strand
CCGATTTGGCTTTCCGTTCTCCCGGATTTTTTAAAAAAGACTTGATTGGCCAATCAAGTTCGACCAGTCCCCACGGTGGGTCGCTCTGGCCAATCACAGGCACCGTAGAAAGTATACCTAAGAACATCATGACTTGATTCCTCAGTTTCAGGTCAGCCCTGAAGATGTGAACTGCAATGTTCACGAAACGTCGGCAAACAATTCGTAGTTTTTTACACGAGTGAAACCCGAAATATCTCTTTTTATCAAAATGAATCATCGTTAAAGCATAAAATCTATTATCAAGAGAGTTTATCCTTTGTTAAACTAATAAAAGTGTCATCAACATATCTAAAATAAGTATGTATAGAAAAATATAAATTTGTTATGGCATTGGATTCTAAATGTTGCATGACTAAATCGACCAACATTGGTGAAATGGGGGACCCATGGGTGTTCCATATATTTGTTCTTAAAAATTATTATTGAATGTGAATACTGTTTGTTCTATTAAAAAAATTGATTCCTTTTTCAAATTCTGCGAAATTTGAAGCGAGGAAAACTTAATGGCATCCTTGAGGACCCTGAGCTTGTCCTTAGAATCGCTATGAGACACATTTGCGCTGGAGAGACATATACATACCTGGGCTTGCCACAGAGCCGCATTCAGGATGTAACATCTATAAAGGATATTAGATAAGATAATATTTATTACTATCAATACTTATATAAGATAATATTGAGTCTTGAATGTCTTCACATCAGGATTATTCTGGGTACAGCACATAGAGTCATGCATCAGTTCCTTATATATCTCGAGTACTCACTTTTGAAAGCCTGCATTAAGAAAGCAGGAGAGAAAAAACCTCCGTGAACAGCTCCTCGATAAGAGGATGCACAGCATCTTCCACGAGAATGTGGAGGATCAGTAAATGTCGTGGGAGCTGAATTTTGGTTTCCTTAAATCGTCTGGATTGAAGTCTAGCACGGAGGGTTTCATTTTTGCATGTCAGGATGGTGTCATTTCCACCTTAAAATACCGTTGCTACATTTTGAGGCAAGACATTCCCGATAATAGCTGCAGGGCGTGCCATGCACACCCTGAACATCTATCACACATACTATCTAGTTGTCCTACTCATGCGGGAACAATCTACACCCAAAGGCACAATGCGGCACTAAGAGTACTTTATTACCATTTCCGTCACTCTTACGAAATTGACCTTAATATCACTCCTCTAAATGCTCTTAGGGAAATGGAACCAATTGTCGAGAATAAGAAGTGACGCATATAATGGAACTTTATATTCTCGACAATTGTTTCTGTTGCACACGCGAGGCCGGATATAGTTCTCTTTAACTTCGAGAAGCGAACCATTTCCGGTATCGAATTTTCGACACCAGCTGACAAGAACATCATAGCCAAGGAGAATGGAAAGAAAGAGAGGTATAGTGACCTTATAAAGGAATTGCGGCGGTTGTACCGGGAATATTCTGTTAAACTAATCGTCTTTATCATCGGCGGTCTTGGAGGCGCCAAGCTTTCATTGGCTAATAGCCTGAAAAGCATCCCTGCGTGCAACAATATGCTAAAACACTCGCAGGAAAAACGCAAAAGGCGGTCGTCCTTGGGTCGCTCCATATCCTCAGGGTGCACGAGACTTTTGCCGGATCATTTAAATAAATATCTTTAATACTTCGAAAACATTTCCAAATATTTCACAAAGATTTCAATGATTTCCCAAAGATGTCACAAACATTTCAATGATTTCCCAAAGATGAACAATATTTAGCAAATATTTCTTTTTGACTTCAATGATATCATAAGGATTATTATGATTTTACATAAATTAAAATAATTTCGCCAATATGAAGGAATATTTAAAAAATATCATTTTAAACACCTTGTAATTCTTTCGCAATATGTCCAACAAAAATTTGTTAATCGAACTTAAGAATTTCCTTTTCGTTCGCTGATCAGTGCCAGGTCTGGTCATACCAGACCTTTCAGGCTGAACTTATTATTGTTTATATTGTAAACGTGACCAACGCCACACTTGGGCTAGGTCAGTTTACCAAAGTGATAAGCACATGAAGTCTTATTTTGGTAGTGTAATTTTCTTACTTTCTATTTTTTTAAACACCCTGTTACTTTCTCAAAATGTGTTCAAAGAAAAATTTGCGGATCGAAATCACGATTTTTTATTTGTTCTTGACTAGCTGCTTAGCGCCAGGTCTGGGCCAGGCAAGACCTTAAAGACTATAAGTTCTAGGTAAGGTCAGATCTGGGCCAGACTATCGTCAGACCCGGGCTAGATCAGATATTTCGGATTAGTCAGTTTGGATATATCTAGACTGGTTTAAAAAATTGAACTCTTCCTTCAGGGTTTCATCGAAACTGTGTCCGGATAACCGGACACACTAGGCTTGTCAGATGACCCATTTTTGGCAGGCATGGCCTGTTTTCCGCATCCGAGCCTAACTTATGAAAAATTTTCGAAATCAAAAGAAAAAAATTAAAGAATATCTTTATCAGAAACTAATAACTGGTGGTAAATAAGTACTTCAATAACTAGTGTATCGGTTATAATTCACTGAACCGTGAATATAAGTTGCAGTACGGAACTAGTTAACCGACAAAATCGGAATTTTTCAGGAGCGCGAAATAACATTCTGTAAACTCGAAATCATCAGTTAAAGATAAAACAAAAGTTTTCTTCCAAGCTGAGGTATTTCTGAATTAAAAACAAAAAAGCATTTAAAAAAAAAATTATCCAGTTCCAAGAAAAAGAATGTGAATACACAAAGGGAAAGGAGCATAAAGTTGAAACAGGCTTTGTTGCGGGTCACGATAAAAAATGCAATTTTCTGTTTAAACAAAAAATAAAAACTTACTCCCGCGATATTGAGTTTCTATATTGGGATGAAATGAAGTTGATTATAAAAACTTAGCCAATTCCGAGTAAATCGTTTAAGAGTGAGGATCTGCAACGAGATACCAACTCAAAAATGAATCAGCTCATTAATCGTGTAGGTATGTAAACTATTATATATTTTGTGTGTTTTTGTTTATATTATATTTGTGACCTAGGAAATACATGCTGCCTTTTCATTTTAATTTCAGAACATATCCAGGTTAAATAAATTAGACTCAAGCTGGAATATGGTAGGGTAAAGGCTAAAGAAAACCCAAGATAGATGCAAAGTCAGGATCTTACTTCGCCTGGACGCTAGAATTAAAAAAATTTTAAAAATTATCTAAGGTTGTTGTGAGTGACGATGTTAATGATTTAGACTTTATTCATTCTACTTAAATTACGGACGAAGAGAAGGAAAAAACCCAGGAAAGAAAAGAAAAGAAAAATTTCGCCCAGAAGAGGAGCGGAAAAAAGATAAAAGAGAAGAAAAAAAAGAAGAAAGAAAAGAAAAAAGTCTAGAAAGCAGGAAGGTATTATAACTTTATATAATACCATTAATAACAGTTGCATAAGAAGAAACGTTATTTTTTATCAATTAAAAAAAATGTGTTTTTTTACTATGAATTGAGTTGGATATTAATTTTGATTTTCCAAAAGCTATTTAGTTAATTAATAAAATTTATAATTTTGCGATTGTAACAAAATTCTTATTTAATTCAATAGAACTTGAAAAGTGACAAATCATATTCAAATACACCTATGTTGAACAATTATTTTTTTCCTAGTTATTAAAAAAATAAAGTTTTGTCCAATGCAATTGGCACGATGAAATCACAACGACAGGCCGATGAAAACGAGACATGAGGACAGGAATCGATCCAAGGATGATAGCTTTCTGCATCCATCTCGCAAGTGCCTTGTCATATCTTTGGCACGCTGGTATGGCTTTAAGCTTACGAGCCAGTGATAGCTTCGAACCCCGAAAGCACCGATCACAAGGACAATTACTTTGCCCGAATATTCTGGGTACTGTCGTTGCAGCTCCCTTTTGAGGGCTTGATACCCCTTCTCGTTCTCCTTAGTAGTGATGTCTTGGTTGGCTGGAGCCGAGAATTCGTTCACGAATATAGTTCGTTTCTTAAAGTCTTGAGAATGATGTCAGGCTTCAAATTTGCAACGAGTACGGTTGTCTGAAAATTGTAGTTCCAGAAAATTTGGCGCTTCTTGTTTTGTACAATTTTCTCCATCTCCCTCGGTGCGTTCGGTAGGGCAGGATCGCGGTCAACTCCGTAAAAGCGACAAAGATGGTAATAAAGCACTCTTAGGGCCGCATTATGTCTGCAGAGATACGTCGTTCCTGCGGCGTTCCCCCTCATGCTCGCGATGATTAGTGTTGCCACAGTGATATCTAGAAGCATTTCGTAGTGCGAGAGATAGAGGCAGAAGTGTAATGCAAAAAAGCAGAGAACTAACGGCGTCACCCTAAAAGACACCCCTATGGAAGGTGACGTTTTTCGTTGTTACTCGATATTTTCCATATGAAATAGTAAGTATAGTTTTCCCAAGGGGCATTAAACTCTATAAATTTCACTATATGTGGATAAACCTTCAAGCTCTCCAACAGACAGATGATTAGTCTATGAGAGGTTGAATCGAAAGCATTTCGGTAGGCAATCCAGGCCATTGACAGGACGCATTGATAGGCTGCTGCATCTTTGCAGACGCACCTGTTAATAAGCAGGTTCCCTCGGCACCCTGCTACACCCAGCAAGGTGAGGTAGGTTATGTCACCTCCCATCCAAAAGTGACAGGTAAAGTTTACCCTAT
>NC_046661.1:17545612-17548870 GCF_010883055.1 Belonocnema kinseyi | reverse complement strand
TACATGGCTCTACATGGACGGACGAACCCTTTCCCTAGCTGCTCGTGGGAACAACAATGACACCATCAAACCACCAAAAAGTTGTAAATGCGATATATACATATGCTTTAGGTGTTAAGAAAGTTCGACCTACAATCGTTTGAACGCCAATTACCTCCACTGTAGTACGTGAGATAGGAGAAGGAATACTACAGTGAAAGTAATTGCTGTTCAAACGATGTTAAGTCAAAGTTTCTCAACACCTGAAGCAGTTTCAGATCCATCCTGGCCTACGGAAGCTGTGCTACCTTTTACATCAGGAATTCAGGATGCAAAATCAATAGGTAGAAATGAAAAATAAAACCCGTAAATATAATATAACCCGTTTTCTTGGTTAGATTTAGAAATTTTAGATCTTTTTGAATATAAATCATCTTGAAGTGAAGATGGTGATGTTGTGGGTTTAATATAAAGGTCTGATGGGTTTAGTAAGGCCATTGCATGGAAATTGCAGATTATAATCTTGTGGTAGAAATCACTCTTGTACGTATATCAGCCGGTGAAGGTAGAAGCAAGTTAACTGATGGGCTTAAAAAACGATCCGGTTATGAAATAGGAAATGAGTCAAATACCTGCCTACGACAGTATAAGTAAAAGAATAGGTAGAGTTTAGATTAGAGTATGCGAAGAGAACACGCAAAACGCGACGTAAAATAGTTATGATAGCTTATAATTTTAAAAATGTCGGTAACGTTAGATAGAAAGCTTTTGACGATGGTAGTTCTTTGATTAAAAGTGCAGGGAGTTCCGTTAGACAAAGTATGTATTTATTGTTTACAATGTATTTGTAGCCACATGCACGATCGCCGAACTACACTTGAAATTACATGGGTATTTCACAAAATTAGATGGCCGCGTGCACTATTCGCGACAGATTTCTTATGAGGCGATTTGACAAATGAGCTTGAAGCTCATCGAACAGTTTACATAAAAATAAGATTGACTGGAAATCAAAATTGTCTTTCATTTGGTAAAGTAGAACATTAATAAATAAATAAATAGATAAAGACCACCTCTGAATTTGAATTTTGTAAATGTGAAAAGTAAATTCTCTCATTGCTACGCTTCTGTGTAACATGCATCTTGATGATGGATAAAACATTTGTCCGTACTTTTTTTCATTTTTAATAGGTATTTTTGTATACAAGTAATGAGAACATTTAATTTTTGTGTGTTCCAGACTAGTTCTTCGAAGAACCATCTGACAGGTATTTCTCCTGCACAGAGGAAAATGATACACAGCTGTATCCGGGGGAATTCGATTTCTCACCTAAGAAAATAATGGATGGTGAAGAATATAAAGAGTATATCAACTTTGGAGCAAAACCATTCGCATTTCCGAATTCGTCTTTTTTAGAATAAAAAAAAAATTATAAGATTATAAGATTATATTTCACTGTATCGTTGTGCACCAAATAAAGAAGCCGACGTGTCAATGCGATTATGTTCAATAATAAATTTTTAAAACTTATTATTGGAAGTATAATTACTAATTTATAACTATTAAAGAATAAAATACATAATTACATTGCGAATAGCGTAATTTATTAATCAGTCTCTATATGCCTCTAGCAACCCTAATATAGCTGAAAACTATTTTTTTGGGTGGCGGATCACTATGACGGCGGCCGAGAGGAGCACGCTCTTCTTTGCTTTTTTCTAAGCGTGTGAAAGTAGGCGACACGTCGAGAGAAAAGCTCATCATCGACGTGTTGGGTCAGAGGTTTCAGCTCAAAACTCTTGCAACGCGAGAAATTAACTAATCAAGAAGAGATAAGCAAACCACTAATACGTTTTTAAAATAAATATATATAGAAATTCAAATTGGAAACATTAGTTTATATATCAATTAAGATATTCGTTAGGGGAATAAATATTTACTATTATTGATGAATTACAATAAATTACAGGGTTTGACCAATAATGCTTCATTATTCTATGTAGATACGCGTTTGAAGCATCCGTTCAGGTCATTCATATGCGATCCAATAGGCTGTTTTAAAACTTTCTTTGTATGAAATTTCTCAGAAGTCTCAATGTACTCTACGATATACAAGTCGATCTTATCATTTTCTATTATTCAGAGTGGTAAACGGCTTATAAGAAATATAGAAAATAGATCGAATTTCGTGAAGGATTATCACAGACTTCTGATTACTCCAATGATCCAAGGTTTAAAATTATAATTCTCGACGATTTAATGATGGAATCTTTAAATAAGACAATCGTAGACTTACCAAGAACACAGTCTAAGAGACATTTTTCCTCGAGACCGGCCTCAATTTAACATCTTGCACGTCAGATTTGTCCTAAAGGACCCACGTTTTATACGATGCCACATCTCAACAATATGGCTACTTGCTTCTGAACTTGAAACAATCAACTTCTGATAATTATAAGAAAAATGCCATAGTTTTGCATGCCCTGTGTTATCTAAATCCGGATCAACGATAAGCAATAGTGAAAACATCTGATGTGAAATTTCTTAAATGTATATGTTATTGTGCCATGATGATTCTGAAGGGAACTGTTTCTCTTAAAGATTGTCAAAAACTAGAGCTGGTGGTTTGCTTTTCAATTTGTTCAAGTACTTATCATAGAACCTTCAATAATATAGAACATACAAGAAAAATGGTTCTTATTCCCAGCGAACAGGTCGAAAAAAATTAATCAACAAATGCAGACGATAAATGATACATCTTTACATACCAATAATAATTCAGCAATTATACCATCGATACCTGATGCGAATACACATAAACCTGGAAGTAATCTCGGCAGATTAGATTCTGAATTCTGATATTTACTATATGTTTTTGGGTTCGCTGATTCCGAATTTGAGGTAAAAGGAGAGCACATGAGGGTTCTGACATAACCTCTAAAAACTTCATAAACATTTTTTTTAGTGCAGGAGTCAGGCCATGTTTAATATATGTTTTTAGGGTCACTGAATCGGAAGCCGAGGCCAAAAAACTCCAGCATATCAGGATTCGGACATAACATCAAAAACCGTCATAACAATTTTTTTCGAGTCCGGGGGTCAGACCATGTTTAAGGTGGCTTGGGCGTTTGGTGCCGTACAATGTGGGAGGCACTGTGGGGGCTATCTATCATGCAATCAGTCTTTATTTGAATTTTATTGATATACGCATATTATAATGTCATCTTAATAAAAAAGTAGAAAACGATCAAAAAAAGTGACAGAAACATATGATATGA
>NC_046661.1:17541511-17545512 GCF_010883055.1 Belonocnema kinseyi | reverse complement strand
TCGTCAACCTTAGTATTTCTTTTTTGCAAAGTGATCTAGTATATTTTCTTTCGATAATATCAAATTTTCAGAACTGCCTGTGATTTTTTTAAAAAGCGCCCATGCCACCTTAATATATGTTTTTGGAGTCGCTTGATCTGAATCCAAGGTCCAAAAACCCAGCACGCCAGGGTTCTGACATAACCTCAAAAAACCTCATAAAATTTTTTTTCGAGTCCGAGGGTCAGACCATGTTTATTACATGTTTTTGGCGAGTCCAATATGGCGGACAAATATTCTAAAATAAAACCAAAATGTTAATTAATTACTACTAGAGGGGTTTTGGGGAAGCTGATTCGAATCCCAAGCTACAATGTCAATATTTAAGATGGCGACTCCAATATGGGGGACAGATATCCTAAAATAAAGCCAAAATTCAAATACAAATTTATCGACCCGAAAAAATCCCAAACAGTAATTATTAGTTATATCAGATTTATGTTAGTATTTTTGTCTCCGATATTGGATTTTCTATTGTTAATTTTGACATTTTGATCTCAGATTTGAAATCAGCGACCCTGAAAACCCCGGAGTTGTAATTATTAGACACTTTTTATTTTTCTTAGGAGAATGCCAAAAGTACTTTATTACTCAATCATTTAACAAAACCTGACTTTACCGACAGGATAAAATGGGATAAGCATGGTTCACTGATTATTGACGGGAGGCGTATTAAGCATTCAAATATTACAAACCTGTTCAACGATGCAACCTGTTGAACGATGCCTAAATACAGTGTTGACGATCTCGTCAGGATCAGTCTTTAAGAAAGGTTATGAGTCTGACTGGATCAAGGAATTATTTGTAAGGCAACCATTACAGGAAGAAATCAAGCACCCTACATGTATGAGTTGAAAAATCTAGCAAGGGAAGAAATAGAAGCCATTTTTTACGAACAGGAATTGACTGACGTAAAAAATAAAAATTTTGAAGAGGAAGAATTTCAAGCCGAAAAAATATTACAAACTAAAGGAAAGGTAAACAAAAAACAATTTCTTGTCAAGTGGGTAGCTTATCCTGATAAATTTAATTCGTAGATTTCAGCCTCAGGTTTGAAAAACTTCTGAAAATAAATGACGATCCATTTTCATTATTTTACCGAGCAATAGTAGTATGAATAATTTTCCCGAGAGTACTGCATTGAATTTTATAATGCAAGTGTCACATGAGATTCGCTTACAAGGACAGTAGGTAGTAGGACTCATGGAAATACAACTTCCTTGTACATTTCTCCATGTAAGAAAAGGGGATTCATTTGAAAATCTCGTCGTCCTTATAAACAAGGGGACTGCAGGATATAAATACCCTCAATATGATAAAAATAGTAAAAAAAAGAAGATCCATTGAGAATGATAACGTGCCTATTAGTATTAGTAAAGATTGAAGGACTGATGAAAATATGGGAGAAAATTTAAAATATACAATAGATATTATTGCCTTCAGAGAAAAGGGGATATAGTAAATTTTAATATGACAAATTCAAAAGCAGTTACGTAAGTATACAAAAATGGTGTGGACAATTATGCCTGGTTGATCACCATTTTTTGGTACTTTAGTGATAATATTCGTAATATTCATGAACCACGTGTTACATGCGATGTAAAAGTACTACTTTTACGCACAGTTTTTTTAGATACAACATATTATAATTTTGGTACAACACAAGTCATTTATTTTTCATCACCCAACTACATACCAGTTCTTACAACAGGTTTTTCTACAATTGAAATTGATATAACAAATCACTTTGGTTTGCCAATACCATTTGATTATGGGAAGCTGGCAGCTACACTTTACTTTAAGCGTATTGACTAGATAAAAACAAAATAATGAGTCATTACACAGATTATTACTCCTCATAAGTAGGCGGAAGAGAAATCCCACAAATATATGTTGGAGCTCCTTGTCTAAAGGAACATGGTATTGGTAATTTCCTTGAGCACATATTTCGTCGTGTTCTCCCTTTCTTAACTATCGGAGCCCGTATTATCGGTAAAGAAGCTCTTTGAGCTGGACTGAATGTTATTAATGATATGCATAATAAGATACCTCTTGTAAATTCTGTCAAGAGCCGTTTTGAAGAATGGTAAGAGGAAAAAGTCTAAAATCTAATGTCTACAATCGTAAACAGGACAAAGTATACAAAAAATATAAAAGAATATTAAAAAAAGACAGAAAAGACGACAAAGAAATGCAGATAATCAGGAAATTACAAAACGAAAGATCTAACTTTTTGGTGAGAAGTTTACGAAGTCCATCATCTACAGAGAGAAGACTCAAAGAACATAAATTAATTTAAGAATCTGTGCAATGCCCTCATCACACCTGAGAAAGAATGCCCACCCATCACTACCGAGGAAGAGACTATGCCGGAGTGGATGATGGAAGGGAGCACCGTATTCTTGCCAAAGATGGTCAGCTTAGCTGATTCGAAGAATTATAGGCCAATCACTTGTCCGAACACATTGTATAAGATCTTCACGGCTATCCTAAATTATAGGATTGTTCGGACAATCGGACCTGTATAACAAAAAATGTATAATTTACGAGACTTAAAGGAAGATATAGCATGATGTCGGGAGTAGCTGCTCATCGATAGATGTGTTTGCAAAGACGCATTATCCTACCAGCGCTACCTATTGATGGCCTGGACTGATTACTGGGAAGCTGTCGATTCAGTTTTGCATAGAAATCTCATCTGTCTGTTGGAAAGCTTGCAGGTACATCCGCACATCGTGAGGTGCATAGAGAGATTGATTCCGCTTTGGAAAAGCAGATTTATTATCTCATCTGGAAAACTTCGTGTGACAATTAGCAACTTCACCTTTCAGAGAAGTTTTTTTCAGGGCGACAGCATGAGCCCACTCCTCTTTCGCCTCACATTATTGCCACTATCTGTTGCATTTTTCCATGTACTTTACACAGAAGATCTAAGTTCTGTGATAAAAATAATAAGCAACCACACCTACCTCTATTGATTGTCCAAGAATACGCGCAGGAGATTGGAATGTTGTTTAGGTTAGAAAAAGTCGCCAAGGTTTATTTAAAGCGATTAACAATTAGTGGCACCCACAAAGACCCTAAACTCGTCGACAAAAAAGAAACAAATTCATGAACAAAAGCATGCACCTTGAGTCTACTGTTCCGCGACTCTGCATCTCACGCCATCAAAGCGGTCGCGGAATACTAAATCTTGAATGTCTTAATAACGTTATTGTTCCAAGTACAGCATATATAGTCGCAAATGGACGAGACCCTCTTCTTAAAATGTTCAGGAAGTACGAAGAATTGGTCAAAGGAGCGTTTCTGTACAAAGCAGCAAAGAAGACGGCTGAAACACTCGGCCTTGACTTCAATATCAGGGGTGAGAGAAATGCATCAATTCTTATCTATCTTGAATACTTACGCTTGAAAGCTCAGATTAAGAAAGGATAGGAGAAACCGTTTAACGCTCCTAGGCAAATCGAGTCAATTGTATAGAATGAGAAGTTACAAATATACTGAAAATTCGTATTCACGACAATTGTTTGCTTTGCGCACTTGACCCCTAACATAGTTCTCCTTGACTTCGAGAAACGAACCCTGTTCGTTATCGACTTTTCGACTGCAGCTGATGAAAACATCATAGCCAAATAAAATGAAAAGAGAGGTATAAAGAACTTATAAGAGAGTTGCAATTGCCATACCCAGAATATTCTGTGAAGGTAATCGTCCTTATCATCGGCGCTCTTGGAGTTGCCAAACTTTCACTGATTACTAGCTTGAAAAGCATCCCTGCATGTGAATAAAATAGTAAGACTATTCTGGGGAAAAGGCAGAAGGCGGTCGTCCTTGTTTCGCCCCGTGTCATCAGGGTGCACGGGTTTGTTGAGGAGCCAATGCGGGATTACTTATGATTGTGCTTCGTAACCTAATTAGAACTAGCCTTGAGTGAAGAGCACTCCTTTTTCGGCAGTGGGGGG
>NC_046661.1:17536809-17541501 GCF_010883055.1 Belonocnema kinseyi | reverse complement strand
ATCGCTCCTTTAAAAAAACTCGATTATGTGAGAAGTAAGGCACTGAAAGTTGTTCTTGTCTGTATGCGAAGTTGCTCGATAGGAATTCTTCTGTCAGAAACGGATCAGCTAGTCCTGGAGACCAGAAGAAAATTGCTGTTGGATTGATTCCTCAAAGAGTTGCATGAAGGCTGATTGCCACATTAGTACTGGATGCCTTGGTTTAAAATAGTCTTGTATGTCGAGAACGTCATGGAATAGGATAGGATAGGTGGGGGTACTTTTTAGGCACTTTTTATGTGCTGTTTGCGAATCCTAGAGAGGGCTTTTCATTTTTTCTACGTCTTCTAGAACCGGCTACAGTGTCGTACAGTCATCGTTAAGGGCAGACTAGAAATGATGAGCACTCATTCATGGTACAGTTTTACTGTGCTAGAACTGCGCCGTCTCTGTTGTAGGGGTCTCTTCCTTTTAAAAGTTACATCAGCCTCTATAACTACACTTCGTATGGGTTCGGTAATCATATATTATTACCGGATCAGAGTGGGATACGCAGAGAACTCTACTTGTGAATATGTGGGCACCCGGTTCAGGACATTAACCATTTATTGTGAGATTGTCCTGATGCTGATCAGTCGAAGGCTAGGCCAGCTTTTATGGGTTATTTACGTAAGGGACGCCCGGAGCTGCCCGCAGAGAATTTTGACATATTCTATTGGATCTGTAATCCCGGTGAGGAAAAGGTACGAGCATTCGGTTAGTTCTTCCAAAAATACTATCAGGTAATTTAACATTGGGGCTGTTTTCTGTAAAGCCAACACCCTTTTTGATGAATTGCCCTATGTGTTAATGACTCTTCCCGTCTGGTATGATTTTTCTACTCCCATAGTATGCCCTTATTTCGTTTCCTCTCTTTGATACCTCGACTAGCCAATATTTGAAAGAATTATTTTTAGCACACGTTAGAGATGCGTGCATGTCGACGTTTGAATACTTTTCTTAATCGCTGAGGAATTCGGTAAATGCTCTGATTAGTAAGTGCTCACTGTAGTTCTGAACACCGAAACTCAGAAACGTGCTAATCCTCAGTTGTCTCAAAGAAATCTCTTATGTGTCTAGACCAGTTACCTACAAAATACTAACTGTGCGTGTGCAAAACTTTACGTAAGGTAGTTGATACTTTGTGTTGTTGACACCTTACCTAAGATAGTATTGGTAGGAAATGAATTATCCATCATCTATTGAGTAATAATGAATATTAAAGTACGTACAATATAGACAAGAGAAGGTACTCACAGTCCTGTAGGTATCCTGTAGAAACTGGAAAGTCTGTAAGCAGCTAAAAACTGATTTCATACCCATATTTTTCCAGTTCTCATATTTACAGTTTCGCAAATGCAAATCCTTTTCATTACCGGCTTAGTTCTTGCGGCTCGAAGGTCTTCTGAATATTTAAGATTAATTGTAACACTCTTGAATACTTCTTGAAGAAATGTACTCGTAACTTAATGGTGAAGTTCGGTAATTTAGGAAGGACGTCGCGGCATGACACTTTCTTACTGTTAATAGAGAAGATGATTTATTATTATTGCAAAGTATCACTGCACATCATAATAGACTTTTATGCGCTGTAGATGAAACAAGGGTATGTCCATGGCTCGAATTTTCACCAATTATAACTATCAGTAGAGGTAAAATTCCTTAGGTGGACACGGCATTTTTCATGACGTTATGGAAATTATAAAAAGATACAAATATCAAGTTCCAATTATGCAAACAGATATAATAAGCGATGTGTGAACTTTCCAACGAAATCACGAGTTAATAACAAATTTTTATTTAAATTGTTTATTTATGACTTTCTCACGATTTACTACGAAAAAAATTGAATTTTCGTTGTGCATTGCACGTGCCGCGCCCGGGCGCTGCGTCGCCGATCCCGGCCTGCCGCAGTGGGCCGATGCGGTAACTCGCGTGACACTACTACCTATGTTCATTCCAAGCGCTCTTCACATTTTCTGTGTGTTTTGGAACTCATATTCGCAAATCATGATCCTTTTTTTAATTAATAAATATACTTCGTGTATAATGATAGCGCCAGATAGAATCTAAATTTGATTACGTTTATGCATTTCAAATAAAGTGGATATTCAGTCAGTGAGTGTTATTATATTAATTTTATTCTTAATATTTTTTCATAAAACATGTCGAGGTGTCCTAACGGTAGGATGCTAACGCACGTGGCACGGCTTGACGGTAATTAACAAAAAATATAAACAATAAAAAGTGAACCGAGAAGTTAGCGCTAGAAAGTCTTACTATGAATGCGAGAAGTGGCATGGCACCTTCATGCTTTGCGCGCCCGAGATAAAATTTACATGATTTGATGGAGCGAGCGAGAATCTTTTAGTTTTGGCCAACTTCTAACTTCATCTTGATCAATTCCGCGAGCTAAAACTTTCTAGGGCTAACTTCTCGGTAAGCTTTTTATTGCTTATATTTTTGGTTAAGTATCACCTAGTCGATCACCCGGCGGGAAGAAATCCGGTGGCGTGGCGCGGTGGCGCAACCGTCTAATATATATATATATATATATATATAGGAAATTCCATGTCAATAGGGCCACCTAAATATCTTGTAAACGGATAATTTTTTGTACAAAATTTGGCACAGAATATCTTTGATATGTACACTTTCATCCCAAATTTTTTTTAGAATTACTTTTTTTTCATAATGGCGGACCAAAATATCTCAAAAAACGTGCTTTTTTACATGCTCTCCAAGTATTCTATTTTTAAGGTGAAAGAAAAGAATGAGCAACACGAGATTATTATTCAATTCAATGTTTTTGATGTTGCTGGCAATAAACTACTAAAATGCGAAATTTCCGAATGGCGGGTTGAAAATGGCGGCGGAAAAATAAATTTTCTAATTTGTATGTAATATTTGTTTGAATATCGTAATATCGTTTGAATGTTCGTTATAAAAACCTATTTTTAATAATCATTATTATTTAAAAGATATCAATAGCGTGTCCAATATGGCGGATAAAAAAATGTTGTATAATAACAAGGCCAACTCCAACTCAGTCTTTTAAACTTTTCTGTGACCATAAGATTTTTTAGCCACGAACTATATAAACCAGATATAGTTTTAAGCGCTTGAGGCATCGCTGATTTCAAATTTGCCATTTTGCAAAATTAATTTGCTTAAACAAGTTGTTTGAACAAATTATTGCGCTATTAACTAATTTTGCAAAACACACCAGAATCAGCTTGAATAAAAAAAGTTACGTCCAGAATAGTTATTTCATGTTCTCAATAACGCTTTTTATTAGACAAATTAAGAATTAATTAATGCTGTAAATTGAATAAAACATGAATAAAGCATTCTTGGTAGAAAAAAATGTCAGAATTGGATTCTATATGAAAAATTACGTACGACATAGTATTGCAACTAATGGCATATTTAAACGCATCGCATAATGTTTTGTATAACATATTCAATTATTTATAAAAGAGAACAACAATTCTCCGCATTTCCCCGGGTTCAGTCTGTCACGAACATCATTCATGCCTGCGTTTTTGTTGTTTTTTTTTTACATTTTTCATGCATTTTTTTATTTATCGTATTTTTTGCGATTTTTTAATTTGTTGTTAATTTATTTCTTTATTTCTTTCACGTTTTCTAAACTTCTACAGTTGAGAATTTAAGTTCTTCAAATTGCTTCGTTGCGTTTAAATATGCCATTAGTTTCAATACTATGTCGTACGTAATGTTTGACATAGAATCTAATTCTGACATTTTTTGTGCAAAAAATGTTTTTTATGCAATAATTTGTTCAAACAAAATGATTTTGCAAAACTAATCGCATGTTTAGATTAAGCTTACTCAAAGACCTCTTAAATAACCCTAAAATTAGTTAATAACGCAATAATTTGTTTAATCAAATTAATTTTGCAAAAGTAATGGCATTACGATTTGAAAACGAACATTTTATACAGATTAAAAAATTTATTTTTTGGCCGCCATTTTGAACCCGCTATTTTGAAATTTCCCATTTTAGTAATATATTTATTACCAGCAACACCAAAAATACCAAATTGAATAATAATCTCGGGTTTTTCATTGTTTTTTTTTTCATCATAAAAATGGAATACCTGGAGAGCATGTGAAAAAGCACTGTTTTTATATATCTTAGTCCGCTATTAAAAAAAAAGTAATCCTGAAAAAATTTGAGATGAAAATACACATGTCAAAGCAAATCTGTGCCAAATTTGGTAAAAAAAACCTTTATATTCTCGACAATTGTTTCTGTTGCACACTCGAGGCCAAACATGGTTCTTCTTGACTTCGAGAAGCGAACCATGTTCGTTATCGAATTTTCTACACCAGCTGACAAAAACATTATAGCCAAGAAGAATGAAAAGAATGAGAGGTATAGACGCCTTATAAGGGAGTTGCAACGATTGTACCTGGAATATTCTGTTAAACTAATCATCCTTATCATCGGCGCTCTTGGAGGTGCCAAGCTTTCATTCGTGAATAGCCTGAAAAGCATCCCTGCGTGTCAACAATATGCTAAAACACTTGCGGTAAAAATGCAGAACGCGGTAGCCCTTGGATCGTTCCGTTTTCTCAGGGTGTACGAAACTTTTGCCGGATCGTCCTATTGATTCCGTTGCAGACTTTAACCACCTACCTCACGATATA
>NC_046661.1:17530125-17536709 GCF_010883055.1 Belonocnema kinseyi | reverse complement strand
CAGCCCTTTTTTTCTCCGAAAAACATGATCGTACTGAGTAAAACAATGTCTATGGCCAAAAGTTAATGCGCATGTGCGGTGCACGAATTAGGGTTAAAAGTATGGTAGAAGGACATTTTCCTGCTATTCTGTGCTGTGCCCAATGCTCACCACGGATTCCATTTCGCCATGCAGAAGTTGCTACTTTCATTTCAGAACACATGCATAAAAAACCCGTGAACTATGTTTGTGTAACACCAATTTTTTTGCACATAGTCTGAAATTTTCGCAATATAAGTTGTATTTATTTTTATAGAATGGAACACATAAAGATGCACGAGTTGCATCGTGGTCACGAGACGATGCACTTTGAAATGCTGTTCATCCTATTGGGAACTTTGATAGTCGCTCAGATTATACTAGTTGAATGGAAAAAAAGGCACTACAGATCGTATCAGGTTCATAAGTGATTACAGTAAAGGCACAGAGATTCTTAAATGCGTTAAAACAAAAAAATAATGTTAATTTTAAATTGTTTCAGTTTGTCACGTTAATAGCAATGTGGATAATTCCACTGGGACTTTGTGCACATAATCTCTGGTGGAGGTTCATTTTCGTATGGCTAATATTCTCCTCTATTACGGGACTTATTGTAAGAAAAGCCCTGCAACATCCTATTCGGGGCACTACTCCAAGGTTAGAACTAATCCATTTTTTCTCGCAGAAAAAAGTTTTTTTCACGTGAGGATATTTTCCTTAGCATGAAAGAGATATTCTACTGTTTTAATCTTTTCTTTGTTAATTCAAAGAAATCTTTTTTCAATGAATCTAAGTATTTCTTTAATCCTTAAGTACTCGCGTTCCGCGGCAAGAGGACCGCACTTTTTTTCAAAGTGGCGGCAATTATTTATTTCGAATGAAACTACCCAGCGCACCCTCTATATTTTCAAGTCAAGAAATTGATCGCAAAAGTGGAAAAGTGCTTTCTGGCGGACTTTTGTCGCGCCGTGATTCAGCATTGTTTGGGTTTGCGGACACTTTCTTCAGCGCGTGATTGTAACGTAAGTATGTTTCCAATCTAATTGTCCAATTCAATTAATTTCAATACAATCTAATGCATTCCAATCCAGTTCATTCAAGTCCAATCTACTTCACTTGAATCTAATCCACTTCAATCAAATCTAATCCAATTCATTCCAATATAATCCACTCCAATCAAACAAACTTCATTCCAACCTCATGCAATCCAACTAATCCCTTCACTCCAATACAATCCACTTAAATCCAATACAATTCAATGCCATTGAATCCAATCCATTTCAGTCCAATTCATTCCTATCTAATCTACTATACTCTACTCCAATCTAATTCAATTTAATTCTCAACACGAAGGGCGAGTCACATATTATTTTTTAGCGCATACCCATATTTTTTTCAGTGAGTATAAGCACATATTTTGTATTTATATTCATGGTTTTTGGATGGAAATTTATCCCTAAATCGAATGGAAACAACGACGTTCTTGTAGGTTTTATGGTTTTCGAGATATAAGCCTCAGAATAGAAAAAAAGTGACGCGTCCGTTTGTCGCAGAGCGAGTGCCAGTTTGACTCCAAAAGGCGCAAGCACTGAAGAGTTAAGGCCATGTCATACTTCCCTGAATCCTACCTTACCAAATTTTCTTTGGTAAAAAATCACGTCCACAGGAAATGAGATAGCGAGTTGAAAATTTTGGAAATTAGGTAAAAGGCACTATAGAAAGCTCCTTAGGTTCTAAATTTTGAGAACCACGAAAAAAAGCGTTAAAAAAATGTTGTTTGTAAATCTAAAAATTTAGGGCCATACAAACATTTCTTATATGTGTCAGAGTATAACTTGATACCTGGCGGTTTAGCAGATTTAGTCTTGTGCTGGGCCTGCCATAAACTGGAGCTCAATTTTCGATGAGGCGATGTAGTGATCAACCGGTGGCTACTGTATAACTTTGCGATGACACCTATTTATTTTAATTCCCATTTAATTAGGCTGTCACTTACATTAATGTATGCAATTTGAGGTCTAGAGAGTACCCAGTGGGCACAACATTTGGCGACGTCTTTACGATATTGTTAAATCCTTCAACACCTTTTCGATATCCTATCTCCATGCGTTTAAAGTGTCTGCGATATTATAAAGACGTCGTATGATATGACGATGTCTTTACGATATCGTAAAGGCACATTACCGACATGGACATAGGTTATGAAGCCCTCTAAGGAACAGAGACTTCACAGTCAATAACTTAATATAGAGCCCTAATACGCAGACTGATCATGGGAAAAGAACAGAAGTGAAAATAGTAGTGAGTAATAAACTTAATAGCTCAGTTAAACAAGGATGTACTAGATAAATCAAAATCTACGGATCAGGTATTACCGTAACATAAGTGCATTCGTATGTGCAATACTTGCTTAAATGAAAGATAAAAACCCAGAGAATGCTGAAGCACAGTAACGTATCAGCTAACATAATAGGAAAAAAGAAAGGATGGTGAAAGTAACCGTTCGTAGAATATATTGCATTTTCTAAAGATCCCCTATCGACGTTTAATTTCAAGCAGAGACTTCACATTATAAAAATAAATTCAAGAAACTTCTCCGGAAAAGATGCTGTGAAGTGGACTCAGATACCAGGATGAAGTATATTCCACAGGGTCGAAACATTTACCATGAACGACATTTGGATTTTTCAAGTTCTGTGTGTGGGAATTTTTGTGGACTAAACCTCTCTCACGAAGTCTGTCCTGGTAAGGGTTTCTGTATACGAAGGTAAATAATTCGAATATATAGTAAGGGGTCTTATCTCCAAATGTTGGGTATAGTAAGTTATCCATGAAGAATCGTCTTCTTTTAGCCACCGTCAACTACACAGCTCTCTGATAATATCAATTATCTTCACTTTGCATCCAGTGGTCATTCTCAAATCACAGTAAGTCCAGCCATCCTACTCCATCTTCAATATACATTCTAATTTTTCATCCATCCTCAACATGAAATTTCCGCTGACATATACACACACCATCAATCAATTTTAAAAGAATTATATCACACATTTCGCTAGTTTGGTGGCCAAACCTACTGGGTCAAGTCCCGTACGTCGAGAAGAGCGCCATGACTCCGCCACCGAGACCCGCTCACACACACTTACAAACAATCAGAAATACACACACGCACATTACGCGCAATCATTTTTAAAACAATTACATAATTATTGTTTCACATTTCCCGAGTTTTGCGACCAAACCCTCTTGGTGCAGCCCCGTACGTCGGGACGAGCACCTCGATTCCTCCGTTGACACCTGTTCGCGTCACGTCATAATGTTTTTGTTTATCGAGTTTCCTGACAAAGATCTTTGTGCCAGGACCCTTACGTCGGGACCCGATTCGACTAACCAGTATTTTTTGTTGTTGTATTACAACAAACTCGATGCCGAGGGGAGCTCGAAAACGCCCTTGCTATTACCCGGCCCCCTGCCTCCGTCAGCAGAAACGTGATTAAAAGGCTCTTTAGGTCGTCCCCGTGGCAGCAATGAGGTACCAGCACTTCCTTCGCCGTTCGAGTGCATGTTTTCTGAAGTGCGCCGGGAAGATCCGATTACTTCAGCCCCCGAGTTTTCGAGAATGACCCAGGGAGGCTTCAGTTCCTTCGATTCTGCCACTCCCAAAGATCTCCCGGGAACCTTGTATGGTGTTTCCTACTTTACACATCGCTGTGCTTAAGGAATTCGCGGTGATTATGAAAATGGGAACTCTGGCGGGCACTTTAGTGAAGCTCTATAAACAGTCTCGCTCTATTTATTTCTCTCACGACGTACGGTTTATTTACATCTCACATTGATGAAGGTAAGATGTCGCTTGTGAAAGTTAAGTAAAATTGATAGTTGACATATCAAGTTAAATCAAGACAATCAAAATGAAAAGGAATTATATGATGGTGTTTTGCGGCTAGGTGAAGAGAGTCGTATGTGGTAAATTATTATTATTATTATTATATATATATCAATTAAAAATCATATTTAAATATATAATTCTCTAAATATGACAATATCTGTACCATAACCTTGTGAGGAAAAGATAAAAAGATATTGATGCAATCGTTTGAAAATCTAGACCTTAATAAAAATTGTATTGTCGATCTTTGTATTGCTTCCTTTAAGCACCACTTTACCAGCTTTTAAAACTGCTTCTTCTTCCGCCATATTTCGACTATTAAATGTTCCTTCAACAAATTCACTAATGTCTAATCTTTCTTTTAATTAAATTACAATAATTTAAATTATAACGAGAAGTCACCAGGTAAATATTTCAAACGAGACTGTTTTTAGACCACGTGACCTGATCATATGGCTACGATTGGAGCACCTCTGTAGGTTATGCTAGCCGCGAATTACCTCTCGGAATCGTTGCTCCTCCTTCACGGGGCCTTCCATCACCCGCGAGACTTTATTAGTCGCGGGCTCCGACCATATAAGCACTTGCAGTCAGCCTCGCTTTCGTTACCATCGATTTCTCGAGAGTGTATGACTCTACCATTCCTCTTTTTTTACAGGAGTGTTCTCACATTGAGGCCGCAATTACGAAGCTCTGCAATTCCAAGCTTTCCAACAGTCTCTTCATCGAGCTTCGCCGACTCTTTTTGACTTCCCAGTACAGTGGTGCTAATTCGCGGTTCGGCCTGTCACCACTTTCGACTCACTGGAACCCCTCGTCACCATCAGCTCTGGGGAAGACGAAGATCTTTTCTTGGGAGCTGAAGGATCTCGTGAATTCAGTAGAAAAATTTATAGAAATTCGAAAAAACGAAATGAAGAAGTCAAACTTTCTTCGATCGTTCCAATGATCAAAACAGAACACGTTCAATCTTATTCGGTCTTACGTTCCATTTAAAAAATGAAAAAAGGTTATTAACCAAAAATGAAACCTTAATTGTCTTGGTATACAAAAAACGACGTTTCGGCCATTCTTCCAGCCTTCTTCAGGTAAATTAACCGAAAAACTTTCGAAGTAAAATTTCTTATATCTTAAAAATAGTGTTTATTAAGATGGATAAAGATAAAAAGTGGTCATTTTGACAATATTTAGTTTACACATTCTAATTCCATTACAATTCACTATCAGTTTTTTCAAATGTAACCTTTGGGAATTTCTCCAGTTTTTTTGAAGTTCCCAAAAATGTGTAAACTAAAACTTGTCGAAATCACAACTTTTTAAGTTTACACATCTTTATGAACACTTTTTTATATAAGAACAATCGTTTTTTGTATACCAAGATCATTAAAATTTGACTTTTGGTTAATAACCTATAGTTTGGATTTCCTGAATCCTTCTCGTCTTCCCTCTTGGGTTGTAATTATTTAATTCTTCTTCATTTCACAAGGCGAATTTTCGTCGCTAAAAATAGGCCCGTGAAAATGGACCCAGCACACAGAAGGCAAGCAACCGCCTGCGTCAGGGAAGCCGGGAGTGGGTATCTGCAGAGAGCACGCGCTTCGCCATAGAACCTCGGGTCATGGACGTTCTCACGGGCTGCCAGTCGCTTATCCGGCTTTGATCGTGGTTTTAAAGATGCAAAATACGTTATACTGTAGTCCGTGGGCTTTGCCTACTGGTGCCATGGTTAAAGGGCGAGCTCGTAATTGACCAAGCAGTGTGAGTATTGCAGGAATTGAAATATATGCTTTCGAATGTGCTAATGGTCAATAAACAGTTGGCTGCTGTTCCCATATAGCTGCCATTATTTCTTGCTTATAACACGCGATGTACTCGTCAAAAATCGTAAGGCCTGTTGAAAAATCTTAATAAATTGTTAAGAGAATACAGTATAAATCCCGTAATAGAGAAAGACAGTGACGTAAATAAAATGTTTAGCATATCACAGTAAGGTATATTCTTCAAATCATACTTACTTTATTGATTCATAACCTAAAATACCCGCTACTCGTACATTCCAAGTGAGTGAGTCAGTGCACTATGGTTATGTTTAGCGCTATACTCATTGTGCCAAACACCAAATAGCATGTCTTATGGGTTCAGAATATATGATAGTAAGGATGGTCATCAAGTAACTCATATTCTGTACATGGATGACCTGAAGCTATACGCTAGTTTAGACCAGAAACTGCAGAAAATGATTGATGTCACAAAGCAGTTTTCTATTGATATTCACATCAATTTCGGACTAGATGAATGCAGAATAGTGCATTTAACCAGAGAAGAATTAGGGACCGCAAAGCTAGCGAACGAGTTCGAAAATGACATCAAGGCAATGGCTGAGAGAGTCATAAATATCTGGGTATTCTGGAATCTAATCGTATTCAGCGTATGATAGTTAAGGCGAGCCTAACGACTGCCTTCACTACACGATTCAGATTGATTCTGAAGAGTTCTCTTAAATCGGCATACAAAATCAGGGCAATCAACGCATATGCCATCGCTGTCCTCACGTACTATTTCGGGCTCATCAAATGTTCTACGAGGGTAGTTCAATAAGTCCTTAGAATGACCAACATATGGCGCGCGAATCGCTCCAAATCATCTGTTTTCAGTCAGCACCACTCCCGACTAGATA
>NC_046661.1:17511348-17530025 GCF_010883055.1 Belonocnema kinseyi | reverse complement strand
GAAGACGTCATTGCCTCTGTAAGTGCTTATTTTGAGGAACTTCCGAAAACGCATTTTTCTGAAGGATTAAAAAAACTTGAAAAGCGATTGACCAAGTGTATAAAGCTCCAAGGAGATTATGTTGGAAAATAAAAAAAAAATTTACCCAAAAAAAATTGTTTTTATACTTCATTCTAAGGACTTATTGAACTACCCTCGTAATACCGACCTTAAAAGGTTAAACATAACCGTCCGCGTAGGGCGATTGTAAAGGTAGTGCCACCGCGACATACAGGGGGTAGGGGCGTTGTAGATGTCAAAAAACCGTTTAAGTCACAAGTTACACAGTCGCGAGGCTACTTTACAGCAAGCGAGAAGTTGTGCTTTATACTGCCATCTGCAATGTAGATCTTGACTGCACACCCTTGAATTTGTTCTCAGAAGAGGCCCTAAATATCAGGGCAGAAAGCATATAGAAATTAGAAATTCAATAGACAGAAAGCCATTCACGGCGGGTTCCTCAAAACGTTAGATCAACATGAAGTGGATAGTGAGGCATGCAATATTTTCCAGCGAAAGTGTGTCTTGTATTAAATGTTTTTATTAAACTTTTACTCGGGTAAACCCGTTCATACATCATAGCCACGGACTAAGTCAAGTGACTGATGAGATTAGAATATTATAAGTTAATTCAAATAATTTAATACGATGGTTGAAACCTCCTGCGAGGTTGTTGTAGGTATACTATTACGAGCGGCCACGAGCGTTGGAGGTGACAACAGTCATCTCTGGATTCTTTCTTAGAGCTACCATCTGCCACTCCATGGGTTTTTAGTCGCTCGCTTCCTGATGATCAAGAAAGTTTCTTACAATGCGACAGGTGTTTAATAAACCCGCCTTCTGAGCTGCTGCCAATACCCTGCTGACTCCTAAATGTTCAAGATGTTCAGTGCATCTTGCATGCACATTGCCTGGAGCCGGAATCACAATGGGATAAGTAGATGCATGATTCACATTCCTCCATATCGTCTTTACTTCATGCCTTAACTAGCTATACTTGTGGATCTTGGTTGTATAGGTTGACTGCAAATTTCGGTTAAGCGGACAAGCAATGTCGATGATGTAGAAGTAATGATTCGTTTGGATAGTAATATCCCAATATAAGATGTAATCTTTGCTTTCTAAAACGGACATTAAAGTGTATCTATAGAAGGGCATCCATTCTTTTAAGAGTCCTAGGTTTAGTGCAAGTTCTAGATGCATAATGCCCGCTACATCATTATGTCTGTGCGTATATTCTCTCTGAGCCATTACGCGACAGCCATCAATAATGTGCTCGATGGATTCGTTGGTATCTCCACATAATCAGCACCGGTCAACCACGTCTTGATGTAACACGTGTTTGTGATAATTCCTGGTGCTGCCTACCTTGTCCTGTATTGCAATGACGAATCATTCCATCTCTGGATACAGAACACCCTTTCTTAGCCAAATATTAGATGCCTCACTATCCACTTCATTTTGATCTAACATGTTGGGGTGCTCGCCATGGATGCCTGTCTGCCTCCATTGTATTTCTAATTCCTCTAGGGTTTCTACCCTGATATTCAAGGCCCCATCTGATGACAAATTTAAGGGCGTGTATTCAAGATTAGCTTGACAGATGGTTCTGTAAAGCGCAACATTTCGTTTGCTGTTAAAATAGTATCGGAACTGTATAACTTGTGACTCACACCGTTTTTTGACATTTACAATGCCCCTGCCCCCCAAATCTCGTGGTAGAACTACCCTTTCAATCGCTGAATTTCTGTGGTACATTCGGTGCTTCGTCATTTCTACGCGAACAATTCTGTTTTACTTTTCAAGGTCGGTTCTAGACCATTTTATGAGCCCGAAGGAGTACGTGAGGACAGGGATGGCATATGTGTTGATCGCCCAGATTTTGTTTGCCGAGATGAGAAAACTCTTCATAATTAATCTGAGTCTCATAGTCAAGGCAGTCATTAGGCTTGTCTTAACTATCGTATGTTGAATACCCTTAGATTCCAGAATACCCAGATATATATCTGATTCGCCTGCAGCCATTGCCTCGATGTCATTTTCGAACTCGTTCGCTAACTCTGCGGTCTCTAATTCCCCTCTGATTAAATGCACTGTTCTGCATTTACCTAGTCCGACCTCCATGTGGATATCATTGGAAAACTGCTTTGTGACATCTGATGCAATGGATTCAATGCTAACCAGAACCATAGTGCGCTGAAGGAGTCTCCTTGAAATATACCCGTCGTAAAGCGTATTGATCTAGTTATCCTTGGTTGTCTATCATAAAAATACTTGATTCTTGTACCCCAGAGCCTCATCGCATGGCTTAGAAAGTCAATAATGCGTGGACAGATTTTGTAAAGTTTTAAGACTTCAAGCAAATAGTCATGCGGCACGGAAGGTAACGCTTGCTTGAAGTGAATGTATGCCATATGTAAGTTCCTTTGACGCTTACGAGCTTGAGTCATGGCAACAGCGTCTATAGTGACTAGATCTTTACAACCTCGTGAGTTTTTACAACATCCTTTTTTTCTTCTGTAAGAATATCATTCTCGTGGCAATGAGAATATACCTTATCTGCAATGATAGTTGTAAGACATTTATAAATTGTTGGAAGACAGACCATCGGTCGAAAGTCAGATGGATTTTGAGCGTCTGGTTTTTTTGTTATCATATACGTATTACCTTGGAGCATAAAACCTGGCATCACATCTGGGTGTTCAATGATCTTCTGAAAACACCTTGCCAACGCAAGATGCACACTCGTCAGGTACTTGTATCAGAAGTTGTGCACCATGTCCGGACCTGGAGCTTTCCAATTACTTGCCCTCTTCAAGACCACTGAAACATCCAAAGCTGTGATGTTTGTCAGATGCATTTCTGGGCTATTGCTTGCCCTTGCTTCCTCCAGTTTGAACCATGCAGTGTCCAAATTGCATCTATTTATTTTTCCCCAAACACCCGACCAGTAATTAGTCATATCTTTCAATTGAGGGACTTCGGTGCCTTAGTGCTTATTTGGTTTTACTCTCAGTTCACGATAGAACCTACTTTTATCTCTCTGAAAGTTTTAGTTTTGTTGCCTTCGTGCATAACTTTTCTTGTACCGACGCAGTCTGACAGTAAGAACATCAAGTCTCTGTCGCTGAGAGTCTAAAATTTCATACAATATTGCTGGTGTTAATGTCTCGATGTGCTGAGGGTGGATGATTTTAGTAACATGGTTCATCAGCTTTCTGGTTCTCTTTCCTTTTTTATATTGAGTTAATCGACCCAATTTGCACCTTACTTTGCTGACATCCATATCCAACCTGATCTTCTATGGTGGATCTCGATCCCTTGCTGGGACAAAAACTGCATTTGCAGGCCTAATTTTCCAGCCCAACGTTCTAACGGTTGCCACAACTGCACAGTATACAAGAGTTTGCACCTCTAACGCATTTTGTGCTACGTTCAAATAGGCGGGTAAAACCTTGCTATCGAGAGTAAAGCATGACCAAAATTCCTTTCCAGGTGCTGTAGTTCTTCTGAGATTTCCCTATCCACATCATCGTTAGTAATATCCAGATGTGGTTCTAATGGACCCGGTGTATGATGTTCATTATCCCTATCACCTATGCCTTCAGCATCAATCAAGTCTTCGTTATCCACATCTTCGAAGGCGAGCTCATCAATAGGAAGCTGCCGTTCCACTTCTTTTTATTAGCAGCTATTTCAACAGCCGAAAGCAGTCTATTTACAGATATTGTCGCTCTCCTCTTCGTTATCAGCCTATTTGGTATGGGAAACCCTGTCAGTAGCAATGCTACCGCAAACATTGCTGTCAAAGTCATGAGAGGGGAGCTCAAGCCCTACCGCGAGATCAACGCGAAACACCTTCGGTAGGGTCCTGTAGTTATTATTATCTTAAGAGCCCCTGACGCTTGGGTTATCCCGTTGCGTCCCCTTATAAGCCTCAAGCCTGATCCTATAGTCCTCTTTATAGAGAGAAGACCGCAGCCACGCTGTGGGCTGATATTTCAGACTCATTTATGCAGCAACTGCCTTTGAGTATTACACGTTTTCCCACAATCGCAGGGCAGTGACATAGAATTTGAGTAGACGTCTCATTACCCTTTCCGCACAAACGACATAGGGGACTTTCTTCAAGCCCTATCTTATGTCTTTGGTGCCGGAGGTTCCCGTGTGCTATAAAAACTTCTGTTAGAACTCTGACTTTGTTCCTCCCGAGCTTACGTAATTCCTTCGCTCGGTGAGAGTTTAGATTTGAGCCCAAGAGTGCTTTAGCCTGTCTGCAGCCTGAGACTAAACCCCACTCATTCTGATGCTCCACGATCAGCCAATTGTTAATATCTTCAGTGACTAATCTACTGGAAATGCCTACACTTGGCTCAGGTCCAGTAAAATTTATTTCGCTGCTAGTTTTGCTCGCCTGACTGATATCTCATTCCCCTTGATGCCGCTGTGTCTAGAGATTCAAAGCAGAGTGACTCTATTGTCTGTAGTTAGCTTACTCAGTGCCTCAGAGCACTTTCAAACTAGTAGCTACGTGATCGTTGTTCAATTCAGGGCCATAATAGTAGCCCTGCTGTCCGAACAAAGACTCATGCGTTCTTGTTGTTCCTGGAGCCATCTTTAGACCAGTTATCTCCATCACTGGGCAGGTGTGCCTCGCCGTTAAACCGTTCCTCTTTCGTGGATAGTTTACTACTACTACTGTCGAGATACTGTTATCGTTTACTATATTTAATCTCCAGGCCGTCTGCGTAGCTACGGCCTGCATGGTCAGATGGAGGGGCTCCAAACCTATTAATGCCTCCAGAGCCATCGTGGGTGTCGACTTCGAGGCAATAGTGATGCTTCTTAGAATCAGTCCCCTGATCCTTTCTAGTCGAGACTTCACAAAAGACAATTCGAGCCTGCTCCACAAGGTCACCGCCGCATAGGCTAGCCTAAGTAGCAGGATCGCTGTGTAGATCCACACAAGTGTCTCCGGTTTCAAGCCCCAGATTTTCCTTGTGGATCTCCTACAGAGCCAAAGAGTCGCTAGTAGCTTCTTGCACTTGTTTTCCAAGTGCTCATTAGATGACAGCTTCTTATGTAGAATGACTCCTGGATGTTTGGCTGGTCCTTTGATTTCCAGTTCTTTTCCTGCCAGTTTCAATGTACTCATGGTTCACCATTTATACCTTCTGGTAAATACAACTGTGTCCGTCTTCCTCGGATTGACTGATAGTCTAGTCTTCTGACATTACGAATCTACTATCCTTAGTGCTTGCTGCATTAATCCGAAGAGTGCATCCAGTTGCTGTCCGCGCCCGATAACCAGTATATCATCCGCATAGCCTATAACGTGATGGCCCTGAATCGTGAGCAGATGAAGTAGTTCATCCATTACCAAGCACCACAGCAGGGGCGATAAATCATCTTTCGGCGGACATCCCGAGTCAACGGTTCCATATAAAAGTCCATTCCACGACTACAATAGGCACACCGTGTGTGTTTATGGCCGTCCTGATCACCTCTCCAGAGGTGTAGTTAAAAGCTTCTTTAATGTCCATAAATGTTCTAATCGCGAGGCCTTTCTGCTTCAATTGTCCTTCGATTAGGTTTACTGCTCTGCTTAGGACCGTAACAGTCGAGTGACCTACCTTACTGGCGTGTTGTTGCTTGTGACGTGGCCTACTTGACAAGACCTTATCGCGGATATATCTGTCCACGAGTCTTTCCATTGTTTTTAGTAGGAAAGATGTTAAAATAATGGGAGAGAAATCCTTGCGTGAAGTATATCCGATCGTGCTTGCTTTCGGAATGAAAACTACTCTCGCATCCCTCTGGGTAACAAGCTCGTTGGCTAGCGACTATTTCGGGTCCAGTTGGGCCACAGGCGGCTTTGATTGCCTCTGGGGTGTCGTCTCCTCTTTTCCTAACTTTGTAAAGCCCGCAAAATGTGCCTTGATCGGGTGAGCCAAGGTATCCCCATCAGGCTCTTGAGTATCCCCCGCCGGGCAATTTCAGAGTACAGAGAATTTGTTTTTTTGTTAAAGGAGTAAAAACGGAAAATGTTCATGCACTGACCACATTCGAACTTTAGAAACCATGAGCCCAATATGTGCACATCACGCATATGTACATAATATACATACACGTAAGATGCACGCATGGGCGCATAGTCCACAAGGAACGAATGTAAGTGTGTGACTTACCAAACGGCACCTACCCACTAAACCTTAACTCCGGGCAATTTCAGAGTACCGAGAATAGCATCCGGATTTCGAGAAAGCAGCTTATCCAGTCTAGCAGCCTCTGCTCCTGTCTCGATGTCTGTGCAAAAGTTCATCTAGTTTTCATACTTTGCCCTACGTATTGCACTACTATAATCGTCCCTCATTGTCGTGAATGAAGTCTATAGTTCCTTCGTTTTGCCAGTACTGGCACCTCTGAACCTCTCTCTGGTTTCTCTGCGAAGCTCATCGAGTTCCTCAATCTACAAGTATGGCTCCACAGCCTCTTGGACTCTTGAAGGTCGACCACTATTTTCATACGTAGGTTGGTTTCGCTGTCATATGGAAAATAAGCCAATCCCATGACTACCCTTCCTATTCCTTAAAATCCTTGACAATGACCATCATATCTCTACAACAGTGCTCAAGCAGCGGGAAGACTTTGAATCCCTTCGCCGGTATGCAAGCCATTGTACTGGCTGCCTTGGGGTCCCTGTAACAAGAAAAAACAGCCGCCTCTAAATCCTTAATGGTATCTCGAACTAACCAGGGTTCCTGGATTAGCGAGATACCTGTGTGCCTCGCAGCCATGCCCCTCTGTAAAACTGCAAAAGTGCCTTTGCTCTGATGCAATTTAATTTGCGTAATCGTTAGACCGGAAGCAGTTATTTAGGTCTGCTTCCGATTTCCTGTGAACCGAGGGGTTTCTCCTACTTTTGGCTGGCAACCTTAAAGTTGACCTGTCTAAAGTGGTAGAAGGGCCTGTTGTTGAGGGCCGCAGGAGCTCTCGCCTGAGACTCAGGAATTTGCACAATTAGGAGATGTTTGATTACTCCCCCCCGCTGTGTTCTCTTCCTGAGGCCTATCGTACCTGACGATCCGCCAGGACGCTGTCTTAAATGAGGGTTTAAATCCATCCAACCGCCTGAGGACCACAAGCGGGTCTTCCAGTTCACTCGAGAACCACGTTGTAGCCCTCACCATCTATTGAAGCAACTCAACTCCACTGGGTCGGCTGTCACAAATACAAAGACCCCTCCCCTACAGAAGGAAGTCCTAATTCTTGGCCATTGATCTTGGGACACTCTTTCAAGCTCCCTTCGGGTAGTCTTTCTGAAAAGCTCAAGCTGCTCTATATTGAGCATCGAATCCGGGTATCTTCTTTGGCTGTTGGGCTGCTATGTGCCTGATCACAGGCTTACCCCCCCCCCCCTGGTGGGGTGTCCTCTGAACACTTTCCTCGCTTCTGAGCTTCAGTGCTGGTTATCGGCGTTGTGGTCGCCGGTGTTCCAGGTACCGCTACTACTCCACTAGCGCGCTGCGCTTGCCTCTTTAGTCTCCTTTTCAGGTAGTCGTTGATGCGTTTCTTTTTTTGGGGGGGGGGGGCTCATTGATCGCCCCCGTTTCCATACCCTTATTCAGAGGGACCTTTAATCTATCAGCTACCGGAAGAGGTGTGGGCACAGTCGCCGCCTGAGCTTAGCTTGCCGAAGAGACATATTGGAGCAAAGGGTTATATTAGACACGTTAGGGCTCACCCCCTTTCTCCGCAGCCATCGCCCTTTCTCCTTCTTCTTTCGTTTTTAATTTTGCGTAATCCATCTTGATTTCCACAAGTACCTAAGGAAATAGAAGGTCCGCCCCTGCAGAGCCACCCATGCAAGGCTAAGACTAATTAATCAGGAGGTCGTCCGATGTCCCCGTGAGCTCGTTGAGACACCTTCGTAAACCCCAGGTGCCAAAGTGCTACGGGCACGATCACGCTACACCTATGGCTTAGGAGGATGTCCGCATTGACCGAGGGATCCAGAAGGTCTGCGTGAGCTGGGCTTTTTCACCCTTCTATCATACTACAATCATGCATACCTGGAGAGCCCGTTTATGCGGATTCTTTTCAAATCACCCAGGAGAGCCCGTTTAAAGGGTTCATTTCATCCATATCCAAATATGTAGAGATACCAAAGAATCCATCAAACACATTATTGATGGCTGTCACGTAATGCCTCAGAGAGAATCTGGCCATAAAGCCAGGGTTCTTAGCCGAATGAATGCGTTTTTATAGATACATTTCAATGCCCGTTTTAGAAAACGAAGTTTACATATTATATTGGGATGTTACCATCCAGATGAATCATTACATCTGAGCCAATCGACCTGAAATCGCGATGCGAGAAAAAAAGATGGAAGGGTCTACATAATCGACGTTGCTTAACCACTTAACCGAAATTTTTAGCCAACCTATAAAACCAAGATCCGTAAGTATAGCAACTAAAAACCTTTAAATCGGCAGATGGTAGCTCTAAGAAAGCAGCCATAGGCAACTGTTGTCACCTTCAACGCTCGCGGCCGCTGTGTAACAGCGGTATAAGACCACCTCAAAACTACATTATGCTCCTAATTTTGTACCTACCATCACAAAATATTTCAAACATCGTATTAAATTAACTTATAGAATCCTCATCTCATCAATCACTTTACTTATAAAATAAGCGTATAAATGCACATGAAAACTCAACCGTATCAAACTTTAAAAATATCGAATTTATTAAAAATCTCTAAATATTCAAAGTTGAAAATTTCTAGGAAACTTTAAGTGTGTTTGTTTAGAAAATCGATAGATTGTGAAAGTAGTAAATATGCTAAATTTAAAATTTCTTAATTTGCCAATCGATCAATTTTGTTGTTTTCCGAATTGATAAATTTATTGTTCTGCGAATTAATAAATTTATTGTTTTGTGAATTATTCAATTTAAAATTTTGTAAAAATGTGCAGAGAGCCCAGTTTTAGGACTTCGAATTTGCTAAAGCTGGAATTAATCGTTTGCAATAAATTGATAAATGTAAAAGTTTTGTAATTTTAGAATTTCGAAAATTAGGCAATTTTCAAGGAAGCTTATTTCTTTATTTATGAAACTAAAAGTGTCTCGTTGTTAGAATGTTGTAATCTTAAATTTGGTTTAAAGCTGCTTCAGGCTTCGGTGCAGTTTCTGGCGTTCTAGACGCCTGTTCGGACGCTAGAATTTTGATATCACAAATTCTTTAAGCACTGAAGCACTGGGTAGTTTTATGATTCAATTGAACCCTCCCGTGAGGTAGGGACCGATGCAAAGTTAAAAATGAGTTAGTTTTTAAAATCAGTGCTAGTACGCCATACACGCGCCACGCGCGCGTCTAATAAAGTTGCATGCAATTATTTTATTTGGAAACGAAGTTCAATAAAATGAGAGTATCGAATTTGACACGCGCGCGTTACTTTTGCCGTTTCTGGTTCTGGCTTCGGCGAGACCCCGCGAAGATTTCTTCTCTCTCTCTCTCTCTCTCTGAATTAACTCAAAACTTCATTACAAGTGATAATGGGTAAATTTTTGGATGAGGATTTTTCTATATGCCTCATTCTTCTAATGCCCTCATCTCTCTTCCATGTATCTGATCCCTGAAATAAATCTTTAAAAAATTGCCTTCATTCCTCACTCCCCTTTTGTCTTAACACTTTTCAACTCCTCTTCCAGATCTTTCTCCTTTTCCTGCTCTTCTTAGACATCAACCTAAACTCCTTCCTTATTTCTACGTACTCCTCCCTTTTCGCAGTTCCTTTATTTCATTTCCTGTACTTCCTTTTCACCTTTCTTTTCATCTTTGTTCACTCCCTATCCCATTACGGCTTCACCATTCCTTTTTTGCTCTTTTTAAACACCGTCATTGAACACGCCCTTTCACTTTTTCTTTCAGATCCTCCCATATCTCTTACACCGCATCCCCCTCAAAGCTTACCTTTACCAACTGCTTCTGATAATTCTCTATCGCCTTCCTCGTCTATGACAACCTCTCTCCTACCGGCCCTACTTCCCCATCATGCCTTTCGCCACCCGCCCCTTTTATCCACAAACTTATTGGCTAATTGTCTGATTCCACCCTCCCTTTCACTGCGAAATTCTCTGTCTTTTCCCACCCTTTCATATTCATGATCACATAGTCTATCAACGATATCCCCATCTTACTCACATGCGTGTATTCTCCCTCTTCGTCCCCTGTGATCATGCCATTCGTCTCCGCCCAGCCTCTATCCTCCAGTCAGGCTCTTAAAATTTTCCACTCCTTATTTGTTATCTTATTCCACGCACTCTTTCCATCCCATCCTTATTACATACAGTCACAAACTTAGACGTTAACCTTCCTATCTTGACTGCCCGCATTTTCACGCCCTTCCACTCTCCCTCTCCATGAACTTCTTTCTCTAACCCATCCCTAACTATGGTTTTAATTTCCCCACTAGCCTTTTCTTTCCTGTTTAATCTGACTGCTTCATGGAGCCTCCACCTATACTCCCTTGGCAAATTTGATTCTACTCTATCCCATTCCTTTCTCTCTATCTGCGTCTCTACCAGTCTCACCACATGAAATTCCTGGATATACCTCCCAAATTTCCCTTGCTTTGCTCTATTCCACCCCTCGAAGCCCCTGAAGACACCCTTTCCTCTCCCTTAGCATCCCCCAGCACTACGAGGACCACCCTTGTTTACCATGAAGGCTCAAACTCTTTACCCAAACCACCCACTTCTTTACCAACCTAACCTCACTTTCCCTATTTAGCCAAAACCCATCCCACAACTACTATGAAAATTATTTTAACTCCCCAGTCGCCCCCAGCTCCGCAACCCTACTCATCTCCGGTACTCGGAATAGGTTCAGATGCTCACTGGGCATAATCACTTGAACTGCCATATGCATAAAATGGGGTATAACCTCTCTACATAGTACAGGAGATGTGGCAGGGATAATGAAACACCCTTGCATGTACTATGCCAGTGCCCGGCTTAAGGGTGTGGCACAATAGGCCTTATCGCTTGAGCACCAGGGGGGCTCCTTGCCCGTACTATAACTAACTACCTATCAATTAAATAAATAGGTACATTTATTATTAGGTAAAATGAACGAAGTGCTTCCAAAGTCAAAAGTATTATACATTGATCCTAGCTCAATGAGTATTTACATGGCCTGAAAAAATGTAACAATATAAAAATGCGTAAATGCAAAAATGATCATCTGAAACCGATTGTGGTCAAATTTTGGAAAAAAATTTTAATTAATCTATCGTTATTTCTTATATTTTTAGATTCGATACGTTTATTTTAGAAATTAGAAATTATTTTTATTAGGACAGAAAAAATTGTTGAAAACATGTGCACGTGTGAAAAATGGCGATAGTATGTCTTTTAAAAATAAATGAACCACTAAAGTTACTTTTTTAAAATTAAGTAGAGAGCAATAATGCAATTAATGGTAATTGAAAAATTATTATCTATAATGATATTTAAGAGTTAAAGTTGAAATAGAAGAGGATTACTGTCTTTGAAGTGACCTGTCAAAATGTGTCATTATCGCAAACTTTGATCATTTCTTTTAACCAAAATACACTCCCGAAAATTGTAAGAGTTGTTTAGCCATAAGGATTGGTACCAACTCTTTTCAGGGTGTTCAGTAAAACTGCTCATTAAAACGTTTCGATTACTGTCTTTTCTAAAATTTTAAATTGAACACAAATTCCGTACCTTCAAAAACTACAAATTTTAATTTTAAAACTCCACACAAATTCCATACCTCAACTAATCAATAATCTTAATCAATTTTTGAATAATTTGCAAGAATAAAATTAAAATCACGTCCTACTTTTACCTGTGTACTTAAATTGTATTCGTAGTTAATTTATTTATGTTTATGTATGTTTTTTTTCTGGGTAATTCCTATTTCTCAACCATGAATTTTTTCTGTCTATTTTTCATATTCATTGTTGTATGTTGTTTCCTCACTCAATAGGTGTTAATTATATTTTTTTGTATACTGAAATAAAATATAATAAAAAAAAACAAGAAATTTAAAATACATCTATTTGTATTTTAGCAAAATTAAAGTCCTGAAGTTAATAACTTCTATTTTCTTTCGAAAATGAAAAGATATCTTACCCGAATTGAAAAATAATAAAATGTACACTGTCCTCAGTATATATTTAGGTTTAAAAGGTATTTTTAATTATTTTACGCATTAGGCAGTTTTTTAATAACTTCACAGATTAAATACGTGTTGACATGTTATTGCGTTTCTGTAAAGCAATAAAAATGCTTTGTTCAGTAGGAAAGTTTTCGCATGAAATTTGCCCCTAAAATAAATTGGATACTCCCTTTCTGGAAGTAAATCTTTTACCAGAATTTGACCAGCAATTACTAAAGTTAAGGACAAATAGTGAAGCGACTTCTGTTTGTGACTTTCATAAACAAAAATATATCAAAAAATATTTACTATACTTCGGTAGAAATTGCTGCGAACCTTTTAGAATTCACAAATCGGCAATCAAATAAAGTTTATAAGAAATAACAGCAGAATTTATAAAGGAAAATAAATCAGTAGTAAGACTTTTGCCTGGACAAAGTTGCGTCTGAAGTGTAAGATCAAAGTTCTTCAAAAAAATCACCTTCAAAAGGATATTCTTGATCAGAAGCGAGATCTTTCATATGAGCTAAATAAGGAAACAGTTGAATCAAACCATCCTAAAAAAGTAGAAACGCTATTGAAGTCTCTAGGACTTTGTTCTACTAAATTACGAAAATTAAATACTAATCAGCGTGAAAAACATCTCAACAATGCAATTAAGCAAATGTCATCCACTCTAAGATTTGAACTAAATGAATCGCTACACTATAATCTATCCACAGAAATTGAACAACAAAACGCCTTAGCTACAGACTATTGTGCATTGATATATAATTTGAAAACGCAAATAAAATCTTGTACCCATTCAGAAGAAAAAATAAAACCAATAAGTTTGGTTCCTGCGTCATGGTCAATCCAAAAGAATTGTTCTGAATTTGGTGTCAGTGAATATTTAGTAAAAACTACTAGAAGGTTGGTTAACGAACATGGTTTGTTACCACAAGTTATTTATAATAGTCATGGAGCAATTGCAGAAGAACACGACCTGGAAATAATAGAGTTTTATGAAAATAAAAAAATAGCAGGATGTGTCCTGGATTACAGGACTCCGTGACAGTACGCAATATGGCAGGAGAAAGGGAATAGAAACAGAAGCGCTTACTTCTTTATAGTCTCAAGGAATTATATTGACATTTAGAGAAGTCAAGCTATACATAAAAATAGGTACAAAAATATAAGTTCTACGAACTTAGACCCAAATGGTGCATACCAGTTGGTGCAAGCGGTGCGCATTCGGTTTGTGTCTGCGATACTCATGGAAATGTCAAATTTATGATTAATTCAATAAAGACGGATCAAAAATATACGGATTTTCTAAAGAAACAGTATGTGATGTGAACAGTGGAAAATGTGTGTTGAGTTCATGTTGAGAATGTCCCGGATTTGATAAAGTCAAAAAAGACCTTGAAAATTGCACTGAAGAAGAAATGCGTATTGAATACAAGGAATGGACTGCAGTTGATAAGTGTGATCTTCTAACAATTATTCAAAGTCAATATGAATTCATTGATACCTTGATAACAAAATTACCTTAATAACAAAATTAACAGATGGGAAATCACACAGCTTCATAGCGAAAAATGAAACTGCTCCCTTGAACAAAAAAAGGAGTATCTTTTGGAAAATGAGTGCATCGTTTAAGAAGATTTCGCTTAAAAATTTACTTTCATTGTGCAGGATGGGATTCAAAGTTATCACTTGGTCAATGAACAAGTTACAACACATCCATTCGTAATTTATTACAAACATGAAGGAAAATTAATTTCTAAAAGCTTCTGTGTAATATCAGACACGAAGCAACACACTGCTACTACAGTTTACGCATTTCAGAGCAACTTAATTAAAGAATTGAAGAAACTCTTTCCAAATCTGCAGATGATTTATTACTTCACTGACGGGGCGGCAGGTTAGTATAAAAACAAATACAACTTCGTCAATTTAACACATCATGAGATTGATTTTGGCATTAAGGCTCAATGGAACTTTTTCGGAACTTCTCATGGGAAAAGCCCATACGATGGAGTCAGAGGAACCGTTAAACGTTTGGTCAGAAGAACGTCATTGCAGAAAGTTGGAAATAGAAAGCCAATAACGACACTAGAAGAGATGTACCAGTTCTGTGTAGAAAACGTCTTGGGTATTCATTTTATTAAATTGGATAAATCTGAGGTCAAAGAAACACAGACAGAACTATCAGCACGATTCTCAAAGGCTCAGACTGTACGTAGATGTAGAAGTCAACATTGATTTGAGTCTATATCCGAATTTGAAATAAGAACGTACGCAAGTGTCAGGATCCTCCGAGTTCAAAACAGAGTTTGTGATGAAGCTGTTAAAACAAAAAAAAAGAAAAATTAGAAAGGGGGGGGGTAAGAAATTACATAAAAAATACACTCCTGAACATAATGGTTCAGTATATATTAGGATTTGAAAATTTACATATGAAGAATAAGCAGAAAAAAATCTTGAATGAGAAATAGGAATTAAAATAAAAATCAGACGCACATACACACAAAAATACAGAAATAAACTGTGAATAAAATGTAGACGCATAGACCTATGCACCTCCTATTTTAACCTGTTATAATAGACAATGATTTTAATTTTCTTCCCAAAGATTCAGAGTTGCCAGAAGATCCCAATTTCAAAATTCTCTGACTGTTTCCTGGCAAATTTTTCATTTTCCCTGACCGTTATCTGACATTATATTTGTAATTATAATTATATAATATTGTAATTATAGAATTATAATTTTATAATCATAATTTTAATGATTGTCTTACAATTAGAATTTGTTGAATAAAAAAAATGGCCTGACTTTTTCATATTTTTCCCTATTTATCTTGGTTTGTAGCTACCCTGAAATTATTTAAAAATCGATTCAAACTGTTGATTACTTGAGTTTACTTTGAGTATCGATTTTGTGTTGAATTTAAAATTTAAAAAAATACAGTAATCGATACGTTGTCTGCTTCCTTCAGTTCGCTTTACCTACTTTGTTTAAGTCTGTCAAAATCGGTCAGTCGGCACAAAATTAAAACTATATTTAAAAGAAAACCACGCGGAGTACATCCGCGAAATTTTGTTAGTGGTTTATATAAGTTTAAACATTTTTTTCGCGCAGATACATTTTGATTTAAAAGTGCATATTCGGAAATACGCGAGTTTGAAAGTGGTGTTTTTTGGTCATTTTCAGGTTTTCAAAGACGAATATCTTGAAGAGTAAGCTTTGATAAGAAGTTGGACTGCACACCCTGAAAAAGGTTGGTACGAATTCTTATGTCTAAACAAGTTTTACAATTTTCGGTAGTGTATTTTACTTATAATAAATTATCAAAGTTTGCGATAATGACACATTTTGATAATCACTTCAAACACATTTTCCTCTTTTATTTCAACTATCACTCTAAAATATCATTATAGATAATAAAATTCAATAATCCTTAATCTCACTGTTGCTTTCTACGTAATTTTAAACAAGTGGCTATAGTGTTTGATTTATTTAAAAAATGACATACTATCGCCATTTTTCACACGTTCACATGTTTTCCACCATTTTCTGTGGCTTAATTTGACCGCAATCGGTTGTGACCGATCATGGAGTGACCCAAAATTATCATAGTAAAGCTCGTATAAAATATAAGGAACATAATAATAAATATACTTTTATAATTTAAGTTTTTTATGGCATATGATTTATTAATAGTACGCCAAAAGAGGTAAAAACCATCCATGTAAAGTTCGGACCCCTATTTCAAACGAAGACCATAACGGTGTAATGTATCAGAATTGAATGTATTAACTTTGCGAAAACAAAGAAAATGATCAAGCTTCTATATTAAGTAAACCCGATTCAGTATCGCATTAATTGCAGCAGATTTAAAAAGATTAAAAGTTTTTCGTACACTTTTTTATTTTGCAGATTTTTTTGTTTGTGCGATCCATAATACATAGTAAACTAGATCATAAAAAAGGCAAATTATAAATTTCAATCAGAGCTTATAACACTATACAATGAAAAAAAGATGAAATTCAAGGTTAAATTATAGAATAGCTGGTAACCCCCTTTATTGGAACATGTAATTAAAGTAAATTCGAAGCGATCTGTTAAACGAAAGCATTAAAATTATTGTTAATTGCATCATTATAACAAACAATGTCTAAATGCTTTGAATTTACTTTAAGTTCATGTTCCAATACTTTGATTTTGGTAAAAAAAAATTTCCATAAGATAAAGGGTGGTACCAGCTATTCTATAATCTAACCGAAATTCAATTTTTCTAAAACATATATGCATCAATTATGAAAGCATTTTTTAAAATACATCTATTTTTACTGTGTGCATTTTAATGTATTTCTTGTTTCTAATGATCGATTATTAATTTGAAATGTACCATTCCTGTTAGATGAAAAACTGGGTTTCTTTAAAACTAAATCGACTTATTAACCAAATTCTGATTAACCCTCAAGTGACACTGGTGGTCCAATGGACCCTAGACCATTTTTAAACTAATAAAAAACTATGATGCACGCAGAGTTGGGCTCTGTCACTTGATCTAGCGTTAGTTGAGATGTCTAGCTATATGTTAGAAATGAAGCAGCTGGTCAGTGTAACGTGAGCTGCTTTGGAGAGCGCTTCAAAAATAGGCTGGGGTCCAAAGGACCCGCTGTGACAATAATGTAAATTTTTATGAAAAAAAAGTGAAAATTTATTTAATTGTATTTTGCATAGATCATGAATATCAATCATAGGTATTATTGTTATAGTGAAAAAAATGTATTCGCGAATTAACTGTTTTTTTTTTTTTATAAATAGTGAAAGAAGTATGTCCTATAATTTGCGAAGCCGCAGCTTCAGAGATCAGTTGCAAGAAGACGTCGTCGATGAAGAAGCAATTGATAGACAGTCTTCAGGCGAGGAAGATAACGTTGAAGACGATGGTTATCGTCAGAATGATTCCGGTTCTTTTTTAAAATAAAAATATGTAAAAATAATATTAACCAATTATTTTTTTCCATTAATAAGATAGTCGGAACAGGCAAATTCGATGTATCATTTTAGACCACGTTTTTCCCCAGTTTTTTTCTTAAAATAATTACCTTTTTTTAAAGTTCGGCTTATAAACTTGATATTTTTTAAAAAGAGTACTACTTTATATATACAAACCCCAATTTTTAACTGAAAATATTTAAAATTTAAAAATTTTCACCTTTTTTTTGTAAAACTCGCGTATTTTTCGATTCCTTCGTAAATTTCATTATTTCTCAATGTGTTAAAAATAAAATTTATCTTCATAAACCAATTGATTTTTTAGAAGAGATGTTAAAGAATACCAAAAAACGTTTATAAACAAAAATATTAAAAATTAAACTTTTTACAACAGGCTAAAAACGCTGGGGTCCAAAAGACCCCAAGTGTCAGCTATGTTATTTTTTGGAGGTGTGTCATTTAAGGGTTAATCACTTTTTATTATCTAACATTTAGAAACGCTTAAATAAATCATGACACGAAATTGTTTGAATCGTGGTTAGGCAAGCGTCTTTAGGTTACCATGGTAACCAATATGGAGGTCGTCGTACGAGACGCGGCTTGAATGTATTTCGTACCTCTAAGTGACGGGACCATATTTTGTTGAATCATGGTTGGTGAGGAGCGACCGGATTCTTGATGTGTCTAATGCATCACCCCCACTTTTCTGTTTTTTTACCATCCCGAGGACATTTGTCGGTTAAACTAATCCAACCGATGGCGCCACAAAAAGTAGGTCTGTCTTTTTTATTGAATTGCATTAGGAAAAAGCAAAAATAATTAAAAATTTGATGCTGTTTGCAAAATAAACAAAAAAAAAAAGATATGAAAAAATAAGAGTAACTATTACTAATTATTTAAAAAAAGAAAAAGTCATGAAAATATGTAGTTTAATATGAATCAAATTTAATTTTGAGATACGTTTTGAAAGCAGTTCGAACTTTATACTCTTGTGATTTACTTTGCTCATATTATTGATTTTATTATTTGTTAAAGTTAAAAAAAATTTTAATTATTAATGTAGCTAATAAAAAATTAATAATAATAAAGACCTCAATGACAAAAATATTTCAAACATATACGTGATCAGAAGAATTGATAAAAAAATATTTGACGTATATCAAATATAAATATAATAATAATTAAAATATGTAAGACTACATCTTAAGTTGCACAGTAAAGGTCTTTGTACCTTTAAAATATTAACAATTTCAAGTTTCGAAGAAAATATTTTTTTATAGTAACAGTAATTGTAATTAAAATATTTGTCGGTATAATTTGGTAAAACGTCAATGAAAAAACTAATAAATGAGAAAATGGAAGAGTCGAGATGGGTCAGAGAGAAACTGTTGATTTTCTCTGACCCATCTCTCCCTCCGCTCTAGACTTCTCTTAGCGTCAGATAGTATCCGTATTCT
>NC_046661.1:17492821-17511248 GCF_010883055.1 Belonocnema kinseyi | reverse complement strand
TTATTTTTTTATTTTTAGTCGTCGGACAGACAGACAGGTAACGACGTGAAAATTTGTGTTTCTTACTCAGGGGGCCTCAAAACGTCGACATTTGATGAAGTCCGCGAAATTCGTTTTTCGCATAAAACTAATACCCTCTCATTATGTATGAGTATGTAATAACAAGATATTTGAGGATTTAAACATATACGTATTAGAAATTTATACTTCGAATTAAACGAACCTTAAATTTAATATTTTTGTTTGATTAATCAATTAATTTTTACAAGCTGTATGAAAACGTCTGTTTTACCGGTGGTATAAGCAATTCAGCGAAAAGGATCGTAGTACGACTAAAGACCCTCTAGAGAAGGACGCGACTAGTGGATATGTAGGTACGGGATACAGCTGTTGTTAAGTTTTCATAGTAGTGTTCAAACGAAGTTCGTGCGGAAGTTGCATGACCACTTTCTATCCCGGAACGTGTCTGAGGGCTAGTGGTGGGGGAAAAATTGACGCGTCCTGCTCTAGAGTGTCCTTAAGGCAATTTATCAAAATGTCTAATCGCGTCCGAATTTTGAGGCCGCACGGTTGAATATTTTTGTTTAATTTTTTGCATACCTCATCTAAATAACCATATCTCAAATGAAGCACAGCCGATTTTTCGATAAATTGTTTATGTTTTGTGCAATAATAAAAAGCGTAGAGAACAATAGAGAAAAATAGTAGTGACACTCAGTGATAGCTGTATATCAGCGATTCCCAAACTCTTTTTGCAGTTTTCAGGGAGGGGCAGGGGCGCCACCCTACCATTTTTTCCCTCTACTAGAACCCAAGAGGGATACTTGACTGTCGGTCATGCGGGAGGTTTCATGCTTCACGCGAGAGCATTAGAGCTGGTTGAGAAAAATCAATATGTGTTAAAATGTTAATAAATTAAATTTTATTTAGTTGAATCAATTTCCTAATCTGATTTTAAGCAAATGAAAAGAAAGTTGATGAAAATCGGTTAATATCTTCAATGCCAGTTGACAGTTCTTGTAATTTTGCATGTGCTTAAAGATGTGCTTAATTTCTCGAAATGTTAACCGATTTTTATCAACTTTTTTCTCATTTTCTTAAAATTACATCAGGCAAATGATTCAGATAATTAGAATTGAATTCAGCCATGTCTTCAGAATTTTAGTTACTGAAACAGCCTTAAATCGCATGACAATGAAAGGGTCGTCATAGCGGGGGGGGGGGGGGGGGGGGGGGGGGGGGGGGGGGGGGGGCTGCCGAGGAGCTGGGCCCGGGCTGGCTTCTCCCCTGCTGTACATGAATGTCCGCAGGGAGTCTGCTCACCCTCGTCAAACTCCAGTCAGCACAGACCCCACGCAAGGTGATGAATGACACTGAACGAATGAAGGCCGGGCATTTTTACGAAATATCAGTCAGTTAGAAAAAAGACACTATGAAATCATTGATTAATTCAATTTCAATTAGCAGAATTAATTTATTTATACAATAAAAAGAAATTTAAAAAAATGTTCATGAAAATCGGTTAAGGTTTGCAGTAATAACGTAAATCTTCATATTCTGTGCATTTACACCGTAGTTTTCTAATAAATTTAGGCTAAAGATGGTATTTTTTAGAATTATTTTTTAAATACATATTCCTTAATTCATAAATACCGTGTTTCCAAGTATTTTGTGCATAGGTCTGACTTTTATTAATATTTTGTAGCTTATTATTATAAATTAAGTTATTTTGTGCAGGATATTTAGTACTTTGTAAAAAAACGAGTATTTTTTAATAAAATCATTTCATTATAGATTATAATCTAGATTATACGCGCCGAAAATTCATATACAGCTAACACTGCGTGTTACTACTACTGTTCTTCCGTTTTTGATTATTAAACAAAATATGAATATTTTACCGAAAAAATGTCTTTGCTTGCTTTAAGATATGATTATTTAGATGAGGTATGCAAAAAATTAGACAAAAATATTTAACCGTGTGGGCTTAAAATTGAGACGGGATTGTCATTCTGAAATCCGCAATAACGACAAAATGGGGGTCGCTAATTTCGAATCCGAAGTCAAAATGTTAAAATTCAAAATGGCTAATCCAATATGGCGGCAAAATATCCTAAAATAAAGCCGAAACGTTAATTAATTACTACTCGTGGGTTTTTTGGGGGATCCGTGATTTCAAGTCCGAAGTAAAAAATGTCCAAATTCAAAATACGTAAATAGATATAAAATTAGAAATAATTACTATTCGGGGGTTTTCGGGGTCGCTGATTTCGAACCTGAGCTCAAAATGTCAAAATTAAAAATGGAAAATCCAATATCACAGACGAAAATTCTCAAATAAAACTGATATAACTAATAATTGGCGGGTGGAGGGTAAAAGCTGCGTAGAATAAGTAGAGTAGCGAAAACAAATTTGAAAAATTTAAGCGTGACAACGGTTTGAATAAGCGTCAGAGGTAAAGCGGATTGAAATACACTAAGGGCAAAACCTTGTTAGACGTCTGAACCGTTTCTCCTCAGGGGCCGTCACTTAACCCGTTTTCCCGTAGTCTTGTGGAAATCCATTTTACGTCGGATCGAAAAACCAACGCTCATGAACTGACTCAAAAGTGACTTCCTACGACCTACGGCAGCTTGTTGCCTGTGAACTATGACATTTTATGTATTCGCAAAATCAAAAATATTATTCTTTCCTCAAGAAATGAATTTTTTCATATCAATCTCAATAAAATTTCTAACATCGTAGTAATTCATCTGAATAAAAAACAAATTAAGATACTTAAACTGATTTGTCATCACAAACGCAAATACGTTCAAAAATGGATTGAAATTTATTTCAATTTCCCGCTTTTTGGGGAGTTTAGGTACAATTCAGTTTTTTCCACATTATATTTTACTTTTAACTATGTATTACGTATCATTATATAGTGTTTGTACTTTTTCCGCAAAAATTATGAAAATTTGTCTAGGATTTTTTTTGATTATGAATTTTGAAATAAAATTATGAGTCTTTAACTAGAATGATTGAATTTTCGGTATAAAAAACAAAACAATTTCTACTCAAAAGTAAAATTTTTCGTCTAAGAATGATAATTTTTAACCAGAAATTGAATAAAAAATGTTTCATCAACTTTCATCAACTTACAACCAAATATTTCTATTTTAAACCTCAAAAATGAATTTCCAACTAAAATAATGAATAACAAACTGAAGTACTTTAGCTTTTAAATCTTTTAAATTGATTAACTTTGAACTAGAATTGATCAATTTTCAACTAAAAATGAAACAATTAAATTTTCTGTTAAAGAAATTTATTTTTAACCAAAATTATGAATGTTTAACTATAATGTTGAGTCTTTTACTGGTATAGTTTAATTTTATGCCAGAAAGATGAATTTTCTACCAAAAAAGGCAATTTTTCCACGAAGTGAAACTGAATTTTAAATTAAAGCGATGAATTTTCAACCAAAAAAATTAATTTTTAACAAAAGAGTTTAACTGTAAACCAGTTAGTTGAATTATTTTCAAGTAAAAACAGATGAATTCATAAAAAACAATGAAAAAATTATTATGATTCAGAAATATTTCTTCTTTGAAAGAATACTTCTACTCTAAAAACTCCCTGTCCTAAAATAAAACCCATAATTATTTTCTGAAATTCCCTGTTTCAAGTCAGATAAATGAGCAGTAAGCGAAAAAAACGTAATCAATCCATTTCTTTAAATTCAGAAAATGATTGATTCTGAATGTTTGGAATATCATCAATTCGATTATCAAACTTAAGTCAGCGAGAAAAATCCAACAGAGCAACAAAATTGCAAAAGGTTTTTCTTATAATGGATAAAAATAATAATTTTTTCTCTCATAGTGTTTCTCTCATATTTACAAAACTTCAGGATCAGACTTAAGGAACGTTACATTCTTTAAATAGTTGAACTTTCAAGCCGAATCTTTAAATCAAAAGGAATGAATTTTCATCAAATTGGTTGAATTCTATACCAAATAGTAATGCATTTTTATCCAAGAAAGATGAAATCTGTACGAAAACATATGAATTTATTGTAAAATAGTTAAATTTTCAACAAAATAGTAAAATATTCAGTCCGAGAAAGGTATAATTTCTATTTAAATAGATGATATTTAATTTTAAAAAAAAATTTTTAAAAGAAAGTTGAATTTTCATCCAGAAAATATTTTACTTCTTTTTTCAACACTAACAAATGAAATTTAAACCAAAAGTCATTTTTCTATGAGTAGTAAAAAATTCAACAAAATAGAAGCATTTTCTACAAAAATTTATGAATTTTCAACCAAATAGTTGCATTTATAACCAATAAAGATGTAATTTTTGCTTACGACGGTGAATTTTGGAGGATATCGAACAACGTTATGTCATCTATAAAATGTCAGGATATTTTAAATTACTCCAAGAGGTTTCAGAATATTTCAGAGAATGACAATGATTTTAAGGAAATCTGAAAGCGCTCAAGGTATTTTAATAAGTTTTCAAGGATTTCAGAAATCATTCGATTTCATGTAGTTTTACGGGATTTTATAATATTTCAATGGCTTTTACAGAATTTATTCACAAGAGTTCAGCGATTTTATAGGATTTTAAAGATTTGTAAAAAGATCAAGGTGTTTCCGAAGATTTTAAAGAATTTTGAAGATTCAAGAATATTTTTAAGAATTCCGAGGAACATTTAATTGATTTAAATAATTTCAAGGTATTTCAAATAATTTTGAACATTCGCTGGGTATTTTAAAAATTGCAATAATTTTTCGAGTGCTTGAAAAAATCACAAGGGATTTCAAAAGATTTCATAGGATATATATTAAATATATTAGTATTTTTAATATATTACAATCATTCAAGAGCTTTAAAAAATTTCAATAATTTTCAAAATATTTCAATGGTTTCAATAATTTAAATTGATATCAAAGAATGTGAAATATTTTAAGCTATTTAAAGAGATTCCAAGGCTTTTTCAAGAGATTGAAAATTTATTAAGTAAAATTGGAAGATTCGAATAATTTCAGATGATTTGAACAAATTATCATGGTGCTTAAAAGAACTGACTAGAATTTTGTAAGATATGAAACGATTTTAAAAGGTCGAAAATGTTTTATGATAATATCAGCAAAAGGCTATTATGATAATATAAGCAAAAAAATATTACAATTTTCCAAGAGATTCTAGAAGATTTCTGAGAAATACAATAATTTTAACTTGTAAGTGATTTTCATAAGGCTTAAGGTATTTTAATAAAATTTCGAGGATTTCGGAAAATATCAGATTTCACGTAATATTACGGGATTTTATGATCAAATATATAAACAAAGTTATTAAAGAATTTTGAATACTTTAGAATAATTTTAAAAATCGATTTTCAACTATTTTAAAAATGAAAACAAATTATCAAACGCTTTAAAAAAATTCTAGAGATTTAAAAAGATTTCACAGGATATTAAATAACTTATGTTGTGGTAGTCTAAAAGTATTTAAATTAATTCAAGTGTTTACAAATGATAAGAAGGATATTAGGATATTACTTAAATTCGTAATAATTTTCAAGAATTTTAAAAAAAGCTAAGATATTTGCAATAGTTTAGGGCATTTTAAAAAGATTTTAATGGATTTTTAGTTGATTTTAGTCATTTATTGATTTGAATAGATCTTAAAAGCTGTCTAGGTATTTCCAAGAATTAAAAAGTTTCAAGGAATTTTCAAAGATTTAAATGATTAAAATGTATTTAAAAAAATTATCATGGTGGTTTAAAGAATTTTCTAGAATTTATAAAGATATAGATCGATGTTATAGGACCTATAAGGTTGTACTTTGGCAATTTAAAAATATTCCAAGAGATGTGAGAAGATTTCTGAGGATTTAAATCATTATAAGGAATTTAAGAAGCACTCAAAGTTATTTTAACAAATTTTCCAGGATTTTAGGAAATATCATGATATTTGATTATATTGAATGGAATTCTATAATATTTTAATGTATTTCAAGGAATTTATGCACCAGAAATGAGGGGGTTGCGTAGGGCTTGAATCATTTGAAAAGATTTTCAAATATTTTTTGCAATTAACTGGAAATTTACTCTGAATTCTTTCAAATTCTTTAGAATTTCCTTAGATTCTGTTTCATTTGCTGGGGCTTGCCTCAAATCATCCATATTATTTTTTATACCAACACTATTGAAATTTCGGTTTTGAGTACTTGTAGAGCGGGGCGACACACGAAGCGTTACATCCTTACAATTGTTGGAACTCTCTGTGATTCACCACTCTCTACAAGAACTCAAAACCTATACTATTTTTTGTAATCATTAACATGGCGCCGCAGGAGGGTTCAAGGCGGTCAATTTTTTTTAATCAAGCCCCGATGACTGACTTGAGCCTATTCGGTCTCTGCTGGGAGCTTAGAGTTCGGTGTTCGAGTATCCAACGTTGCGGGGATACGAAGAGTCGCTTTCCTTTACGGCCGAAAATCACCCTCAGGGACTGCTGTTTTCGGAAAGGCTTATGGGGGGTAATTGGGGAGGACTTTAACAAAGCCGGTAAGGAGGAAGTCCCTGATCCGTATATGTCTCCCCTTTGTGAGGGCGTCCCTTAACGGTTCGAGTAAGATTCTTCTTTGTCTTACTAACGATGGCCTTACCTTCAACAAAAGTGATGTCCGCCCCTAGAGTGGGTGGTCGGAGGACCTTCTCTGGGGAAGCCGTCTTATTCGCCTCAGGACAATCTGCGTTAATGACGGACAATCTAGGAAGAGTTAGAGCTGACATACGGATTGGAGAGATCTGGAGATCTAAAACATCCTCTTCTTCTAGGGATTGAGTCGAAGTGCCCAAGATCCGCGAACTAGGGTCTTCTGAGAGAAAAGGCTCCTCGGTACTCCCAATCACCTTTTCTTCCAATGTAACCGGGATCGGTGAACGGGCCTTTTCTGGTGGGGCCGACAACTCTTCAGCCTGAAGAGCTTCTTCGGCCAGGCTAAGCTCCTGTTCTAGTGAAAAGTCTCCAAGATCGGGCAGTGGAGACAAAGGGGCCTGAGTGAATTGGGGTGAAGACAAGTTCTCCGAGTTTTCTCAGGGCCCTTCGTCAAGTTGGCCTGGGGGTGAGAAATGATTTAGCGAAGCCTCGTAGATTGGTACGTAGGATTCGTCAATTGGAAAGAACTCATAGGAATGAGAAACTGAGAGGGGACTGCCGTTATACCCCGGGCAAGTGGGATCATACTCCACAACGGGATCTACGATCAAGGATACCTCCGATCTAGATATATTTTTCCTAATTTTGCCCGCTCGAAGAGTGAAGAGGAAATAGTTTCGTTTTGAGCGAAAATATGAAAGTAAGAACCTCGATCCTCATGAAAGGACCGTAGGATTAGACGAAAAATTCGATCCTCGTGAAAGGACCGTAGGTAAAGATGAAAACTTCAGTCCACATTAAAGGACCATAGAATTTGATGAAAACCTCGATCCTCGGATCAACGGAGAAACAAAAAATTCGGTAAAAAGCACTAAAACACTCACTTGGGTTTCAGATTCTTTATTAGTTCTCAAAAGGTATAGTTTATCCCGCTATAGGGTAATGTTTTGCCTCGCAAAAAAAAACAAAGAAAAGAGTTTATTTTTTACCGACAGGCAAAGTCTTTTCACGTATATTGTCGCGAGAGTTATCACTACGGCTCGACAGCCGAAGTTCAACAGCCCTGCTGCGTAGCTCGTAACATAAGAGGAGCTCCGATCTTTTCTTATTTATGGACCGATACTAACTAATCGCGAGTCGGCTGCTGTTTCTCGATTTAGTCGATGGCGTTCGATCGGTGGCTGGACTTACTACTAATAATATTTTCTTTTAACACCACTAGTGGCGTTGATGGCGGGTGGCAAATATTCAAATCCACATGACGCTCATTTTGATGAATGGCCAAGAAAATAATTAGACTAAAATACTTTTAGATGTTGGCTAAAAACCACAAAAAATGTTTTTTAGCGGACGTCAAAGAAATTTGATTATGTAAGTCATACTTGATAAAATATTGATATTATAATAATATTATGATATAACAATAATAATCATTATTAATGATTAATTTTATGTATAAATTTACATATATAAATTAATTATTATAATAATTTTTTTAAAACTTTCTTTATGGTGTCAAGTGACGGTTGAGATAAGGCTGTTATAAGTAAATTTAATACTCTGTTTGAAATCTTTTGAGAGGAAGTGTAATAATAATTATCAATAATTATAATATATATACATATATATATCGAGGCGTCCTAACGATAGGATGCCAACGCACGCGATCGACCAGATGATACTTAACCAAAAATATAAACAATAAAAAGCTAACCAATAAGTAAGCACTAGAAAGTTTTAGATCACGGAATTGAACAAGATGAAGCTAGAAGTTGGCCAAAACTAGAAGATGCTCGCTCGCTCCATCAAAACATTAAAGTGCTATCTCGGGCGAGCAAAGCATGAAGGTGTCACTTCTCGCTTATAATCTAAACGCGAGAAGTGGCAACCTTCATACTTTTCTCGCCCGAGATAGAACTTTCATGATTTGATGAAGCGAGTGAGCACCTTTTAGTTTTGGCCAACTTCTAGCCTCATCTTGCTCAATTACGCGAGCAAGACTTTCTAGCGCTAACTTCTCGGTTAGTTTTTTATTGTTTTTATTTTTGGTAAAGTACCGTCAAGTCGTGTCGCGTGCGTTGGCATTCTACCGTTAGGACGCCTCGATATATTAAATTATAATATATAATAATTATTATATATAAACCATTTATTTTAGCCACTAGGGCCGAAAAATACACACACAAGTCTGCTGCATCGTAGTTGCAATCATTATAATTATTATAATAATTAAAGTATTTGTAACTACTATTAAAACTATTAAAATTTAAGAAATTTAAATGAGCTTCAAATTAAATTTCAAATCCAATTTAACGTCCAATAATGAAGATAATATGAAGAAATGCTGAATATAAAACAAAGAATCTAACGATAAAATTTAGAAAAACACTTAACCACCTTGGTGTTTGCCCAAATTTCTGTCGTCATGGATTCTTGGTTTAATTTGCAGGAATTCTTCACATTAATAATTTCAGTTCGCTTCTACTCTGACGCTCATTCATTCCATTTCCGCTCCCGTCATTTCAATTTTTCAAAGTCTTTCTTGCGTTGACACGAAAACTGAAACCGCTTCTCTTCTGCAACTCATTCTACACCGCTTTTATTCTCGGCCCGTCAATGACTGCTTGGGGTTTTTTCGGGTCGATAAGTTTGAATTTTACTTCTACAATTGGATTCGCTATTTTCAACTTTGAAATTTTGACTTCGGATTCGAAATAAGCGACCCCAAAAACATCAGCGATGTAATTATTAGACATTTTAGCCTTATAACCCCCCAAGTAGTAATTATTAAATATTTTGGCTTTATTTTAGAATATTTGTTTAGCACGTAGAAGTTAATTACTAATCGCGCATGGAGGTCAATAATCTAAATTTTAATTAAAAACTGTCAACTTTGACATCGACTTTTCAGGTTGAAACTATTTTTGTTACATTCTCTCGGCCGACCTCGCTTCGCTCGACGGTAAATACGCGCTCCTCAAAATAGCCTTTTTTACGCCCTCGATACACAATGTACTATTCTATTCATGCATAAACTTTGAATTGTGACGATAAAACCAGTTTTTTCTATTGAAAAGAGATGTTTTAAATATTATAAATGTGTATAACTCGCTTACTCTTCAATCAAGAATATTAATGTTCTAGGTCAATCGACCTGCCTCGAATCAAGGAACCTTTTTCGTTCTTGCATCAATTTTGAATTGTGTTAATGAAAAAAATGTATTATAAAAAACCGTTGTTTCAAATATTATGCATTACCATAGCTTCCTTACTCTTCAATAAAATCAGGGACTGAGAGCGAAATACATGAACAGCGGAAAATTCGCTCCTCGCCAGCTCTTCTCCTGTTTATATTTTCCCAGCGTTACGAGCGAGGATGCTCTATGTGAGCTTCGCGAGAGCTGAGACTGAGTGATCGAGAGTCCACCGAGAAACTCGACGTTGTCAGAGGCGAGCTTCTTCGTGAATGCGCGAAAGCCGCGAAGCTCGCCACTCAGGACCACAGGCCGAAATTATTTCGAGTTTATCACTAGCGAGCGCCTACTCGTGTCATAGATACGTTATTCGATATCTGAACTATTTCCAAGATCTATAGACTGCATTATAACGAGGAGGAGACGAGTTTCTTTGTTCGGAGCGCTCATATAGCAAAATATAAATTTCGTTAGATGGCACTGCGTCACACGCTATACAGTAAAATACATCACATTATTTGTGTGCTTAACTTGAACTTTACTTTACAATTTTTATATTACATATGATTTGTAAATAATCTATTTATATATTTTGTTGAAAATTCATATACTTTTTTGAAAATTCATCTCTAGTAGAAATTTTTTTTTCTTTTTAAACTATATTTTCAAGTGATTCATAAATTTAACCAGTTCAAATTTCTTTATTTCGGTTCAAAATGTAACTACTTTTCATTTAAGACTGAACAGAAATATATTTTTTTCATGAATAAGTAAATAAGCATGAAAAAGATTGACAATTGAAAACAAGACTTCAAAACTACATCACTTTTCGGCTGATTGGAGGCAAGAAATAATAATTGAAGAAAAGGTAGATGAAAAAGTCAACCAAATTCTTTCAATTTCATAGTTTTTTCGTTTAAAATCAAACTATTTAGTTAAACATAAATTTTATTACTGGAAACTTAATTATTTCAATTCCAAATAGACTGATTTCATAAAAAATTAACTATTTTCTTGAAAATTATTTTCGTTTTAGTTTGAAATTCAATCATTTAGTTTAAAATTAAATTATTTGGTCTAAAATTCGACTTTTTGTTTCATAATTGAACTAATTGGCTAAAAATTAATCTATTAATTTAAAAATTAATTTCATTTTTAACAATTAATTGTTTAAAGTAAACATTTTATTAATTCAGCTGATAATTCTTCTTTTTTGTCCAAAAATTTAGTATTTCTTGGAAAATTCACCTTTTTGTAAAAAATATGTTAATATTTTTTGGAAGTTGTTTCTTTATTATACAATTCACGTCTGAGATTAAAAGATTAGCTACTTTATAAAAATACAGGTTTTTGAGTTAAAAAATAATAACTTCAACGAAAAGTGATTTTTTTTTTAAACTGAAAATTACAGTATTTCATTTATCATATTCAGTCGAATAATTTCTTTCAAGAATTGCAAAATGCGATCGGTGCAATTAGCAATGATGTAATGCACAACATTTGTGATTCATTATTATACTGGGGGTTGAAAAGGAGGGTGTTCCGAAAGTGATAAGGAAATTAAACTTTTTTAGTACCTTCGTACATAAAGTCGAAAAATTATGAAGCATAATATTTTAGGTCTGGAATTTGGGGAATTTTTGAATTGTTTGTACATTTTTTATTATCTTAGGGGTTGAAAACAAGATTCTTCCGGGTGTTTTTCCTCGTCTATATACCGTATAACTTTCGAAAGACGAGTCGGATTAGATTTTGCTTTGGAACACAGTTTGCGGAACGAAAAAGAAAGATCGAGTTCGTTAACCACTAATTTTTTATCCAAATTTAAAAAGTTAGAGCTTTTTCAAAATTTTTGATACCACCATTTCCCAAGATTTCAAAATTCTATTTACAGCTATCTATAGCATACAAAAATGTAAAAAATCTATCCCTTTGACTTTCTTTTATTGAAGAAAAATGATCAAACTTGTAGCATTTTGAAAATCCAATAAATGAAACGAAAATGGATATTTCAAGCCAATCAAAGCGTGCTAAAAAGTGGAGAGAATAAAAACGTACTTTCTCGTATATTTTGTTTTATTCGTAAAAACCAACTCCATTTTGTAAAAAAAAGCTTTTCTACATTATGCTATACAGTTTTATATTAAATATAATACATTTTATGTAACTTTTTCTAAAATTGCTTAGTAAGATATTCCAAAATAAAGTAAAAATTGTATTTATCGTGATTACTTTAATATTCGCTTCATTTTTGTATTTTTCTTTATTCAAACTTTTTAAATTTTTATTTAAAATTCTATAAAAAACAACGACGACGACGCCATACAGACAGACACCGACGTAAAAACTTGTTTTTCTGACTCAAGGGACCTCAAAACATCGACATTTGACGAAATTCGCGAAAGTCATTTTTCGCATAAAACTAATAACTTTTCATTATGGATGAGAATGTAATTGATTATTTTTTGTGTGATCAACATTTAAATTTTTGATATTTTTATACAACATTCAAAAAGTTAATAAAATAATCATGTAGGGCCTTGCAAAATTAACGTTTTTCTCCTCAATTTTTTCCATATCACGCTTTATGACTTCAAATGTCCATTTTCATTTTTATTTTGTTTTTTATTTTAAAATCCTATAACTTGAGTAATTTTAATTTTATCCAAAAAAGTCAGTGGGATAAATTGTTCATATTTTTTTGTACTATCAATGGCTTTCGATAAAATTTTGAAATTTTGAGAAAAGTAGTCTCAAAAATTTTAAAACAGCTCCAACTTTTAAATTTTTATCAGAGATGGCTGGTTAACGAACTTGATCTTTCTTTTTGGTTCTTCTAACGGTGTGCCAAAGAACAATCCAATTCGACTATTCTTTTAAATTTTATCCGGTATTCGGGCAACCACAACAACGACGACGACGACGACGCCGGACAGACAGGCTCACACCTACATAAAAACTGGTTTTTCTGACTCAGGGGGCCTCAAAACATGGAAATTTGATGAAATTCATGAAAGTCATTTTTCGCATAAAACTAATACCTTCTCAGTATGGATGTGAATGTAAAAGAGGATTTTTGACGTTTTTATATTTTCAAATTTCGACGATCAAACTTTGTCATTTTTAACATTTCATGTGTGGATATAGTAGTGTTGGTTTTTAGGGGTCTTGCTGAACATTCTCACCGACTATATCATTGGTGAGGTAATAAAAGAGGATTTCGGACGTTTTTATTATTTTAAATATCGACAATCAAACTTTAATCAGGCAGGTCTGAATAATGGGTGATATGTAAGGGTAGGTAGCTGTCAAAAAACATTTATATTCGACAATTCTTGCCGACAGAATATTATTTTTTGCCCTTATAATTGATTTAAGAAAAAAAATTAGAAAAATAATCTTTTTATTTCATTCATATGAACGTTCATAACTAATATAATTCGTTCAAAGTTCAAGTGCGTAGGTACAAATTATTTTTAATATTTGAAGAATCATCACTTTGCTTGTAAATGTAATTGTTTTGTTACAAAATTCGATTTTTTTCGGAAGAAAATTAAATCTTGAAACACAAATTAACCTATTCTATTTTTTGTGGAAAATTGATTATTTTAGTTTAAAATTAAAGTATTAAGATGAAAATTATCTTTCTTGTTTGTAATTCATATTTTTGCTGTAAAATTAAACTAATTTGGTAGAAAGTTGAAATCTTTGTTCAGAAGTGAAGGATATATTATTTAAAAATGAAAGGACAAAGATACTGGTAACTTGCAATAAAATGGAAAAAAAATATTGTAGAAATAAATAACAAAAAGTTTCAAGAATTAATTATTAAAACACAAATATAGAGTACATTTTCTACATTGAAATTTATTTAGCCGTAAATCAATCAAAAAAAAAAAATAAACAAATAGCGACATTTCTGTATGTTATTCCCTTATGACCATCATATTTTTTATAATATTTCAATTTAGTGCTCTGGAATATCTTTGGAAACCCAATAGAAATAAATTCCAAACAGAAAATTCACTGTATACACGCATGCCTATTTTCTCGGCAAGGCTCGCGAAGCTCGCGGCGAACTTTTCAATGCAGCGATTCGAGCAGCGTCCAGTTCTCTCGGCAGCCGGGAAGCGCGCCTTTCCTGCAATATTAAATTCAAGCATTGCGACGTTTAGTGCTGAGAGTTTTGCGTTGCGTATTGCAAGGCCTCGAGGTTTACCCTGTTTCCCTTTTCTTCGCGCAAGCAGAGTCGAGCACCATCGTTGACCACAAATTACTCAACCGTTCCGATAGGAGAGTCTCCGAGATCATTTCTCTTCTCCCCATAACGAAACTCATGACACCAAGTTAAGTCACTCTACTCGAGGACTGCGGAGAGAAGACGCTAACCTGGCATCTACTCCTTTTTGGCTACAGAAGAGAAAAGGGCGAGCGACGCTTCGCTCCTAGTCCCTGAATAAAATTCAAGGACTAGGAGCGAAGTGTTAACTTGATGTCATAAATTTCGTTGAGGGATAAAGAGAAATGTGATGTGTTCGAGGTGAGGAGAATATAAGTGAGGAGTTAACTGGTCAGGAGCCATTTATTAACTGATTCCGTGTACATTAGGGTGGCTCAAAAAGGCTTTCATTTTTTAGAGGGCAACGATCCCCCAAATTTCATTCCAAATAAAAAAAAAAGAAATTCCCAAATTTTTCATTTTTTTATTTTAACAGGTGCCGGTTTTGACTTAAAGGTTCCCATGTAAAATGCATGGAGAAAAATCTTTTTTTTGAGTTTTTGGAATAATTTTTTAGGGTTTGAAAAAATGTGACGGGAAAGTATGGGAGTCTGTAGAGAATTATCCAACGACTAATTTCATGTATCATATATATGGGTTCGGCACCCCTAACGCATCCCCATGTGTACTATTGTGTATTATTTAAACAAATGGAATTTCTTTACACAATTTTTTACAAAATTTTGTTTTTTTTTCTTAAAAATTATTACTATTGGTCTAGTGGAATATTTATTAACATTAGTTCATAAATTTTCAATTGTTTAAGCAAATGGAATTTGTTTAAATAATTTTGTTTCGATTCTTTAAAAATAAAAATTATTACTTTTGGTCTAGTGGAATATTCATTAATTATAATCAATAACTAATTAATAATTAATTTATCAGTAATATTTCAGTAATCATTTTTATTAAAAAAACTTTTGTGAATAAAATTAATCAAACAATGTTGATAAATATTCCACTAGACCAATATTAATAATTTTATGTGAATATAAGAATACAGTGTTCAAAAGGTCGATTTCATGAAAAATTGACATTTATGGTATTAAGGGTAGCTTTCAGGTACTCGTGGGGGTGTGTTAGGGGTGTCAAACCCATATGTCTGATAGATCAAATTCTTCGTTGGATAATTCTCTAGAGGCCTCCATACTTTCCCGTCTCATTTTTTCAACCCCTGAAAAATTATTCCAAAAACTCAAAAAAGTGATTTTCCCCATGAATTTCACATGGGAAACTTTAAGTCAAAACCGGTACCTGTTAAAATAAAAAAATAAAAATTAGGGAATTTCTTTTTTCGGAATGGGAATAAAATGGGGGGAATCGTTGCCCTCTAGCATGCAAAAAAATTTTGTCATGCATTTTTGGACCACCCTTATGTACATACTGACGTGCACACATACATATGTGCGCACATTAGTGAGAGCAACTACTCTGGCTCACACACCATATAAGCATACTGTATATACAGTACACTCCTCCGTGTTTAGTTTTGAACGTACCTATACATGAGTAGCCTTGTTTACATTTTGTTTAAAAGTCTTGGCGATCGTCTCACAATAGGTTTTTCTGTTTTGTTTGACAAAGCTAATTGTTTTTCATTTATATCGCTAGAATGAAGTTTTTTTAGTTGATCAAGATGGCGTTTAACAATAGGCCTAGATTCAAGTTTTACATCATATGTTACTGGGCCTGATTTTTTTACAATAACAGGTGGAACCGGCGAGTTGACACCGAAATCTTGTGACCAAACCGTATCATTTTTTACAAATACTATATTTCTCTTCCCTCTTGAGTTCCGGGACTGTCGATTTTGTTCTATAATCAAATAAAATTATGCCTATTGCTGTTTGAGCAGTTTCCCTTGTTTAAATAGTATTTTGATTTTACGTTTGAATGTTTTTATGAAATTTTCGGATGCGCCATTCGAAGCGGGATGTTTAACCGGTGGTAAAATCTGTTTGATTCCTAATTTTTTATGAAACGCTGTAAATTCATCACTAGTGTATTGTGGGCCATTGTCGCTGACCACTGGCAGTGAGAGACCAAATCGTGAGAAGACTTTTTGAAAACATTTTATAGTTTTAGAAGTGGTAGTTGATGTCATTGGAAATACTTCTGGTAATTTAGTTTTTGCATTTATAATTAATAGAAAATTATTACCTTTACAAGGTGCAATGAAATCAGTGTGGATACGTTGCCAAGGTTTTTCAGGCCACCTCCACGTATTTATTTCGCTTTTCATTGGATTTGTTGCCGCTTCAATGCAATCTTTACATTTCAATCCTACTTTTTCTATACCATTATCGATGTTTGGCCACAAAAAGATGATCTGGCTGTTGTTTTCATTTTGACTATGCCAGCATGGGACAAATGCAATTCTTTTAATACAATTTCTTTTAGTTTTTGTGTTATTAAAACACGGTAACCCCACAAGATGCAGTCTTGTTGTATGTTTAAGTCGTCTTTTTTAAAATAGTAATTTTTTAGTTTTTCATCGATCATTTTTTGTTTGGCCAACCATTTTTTATAAATGCGGAAATTTTCGATAGAACTGAATCTTTTCTTGTTTCTGACGCAACAATTTAAAAATATAAAGAAGAAAAGGTTGATTGTTGAATATAATTAATGTATGTGTATTCTCTAACATCTGTGTTGTTTTTATTTTCAAATGGCAGCGGTAAACGCGATAGCGCGTCAGCACTGTTGTTTTTCGAGCTAACGTGTTTAATTTTAAAATCAAATGCTTTTAGAAATTCAGCATATCTTTCCAACCTTCGTGCTGCCATTCTAGAAATGCCTCTGTTTTCACCAAAGATGCGCACTTACGGTTGGTGATCTGTTTTAAGTATAAATTTTCGCCCATAAAGGTAATCGTGAAATTTCGTAACGCCAAAAACTATTGCTCGTGCTTCTTTGTCTATAGTCGAGTAATTTCGCTCGCTTATTGTAAGAGTTTTTGACGCGTAAGCTATCGGTCAATCACCTTCAGGAGTGTCATGCGAAATTATAGCTGATAAACCGTAATCTGAGGCATCACTCGTTAATATTATTTCTTTTTCTGAATCATAATTTATTAGTACTTTATTTGATTGAAGTTCCCTTTTAGTTAGTTGGAAGGCTTTTTCACATGCCTCCGTCCAGTCAAATTTTTTTTAAGCATTCGTACAGAGGTTGTAATTTTGTTGCTCTGTCGTTGATAAATTTATTATAATAATTGAGCATGCCTAAGAAGGCCTGCAATTCTTTTAAGTTTGACTTATGGCTTCCACTGTTTTTCTAGTGTATGTACTCCTTTTTCATCTATAACATACCCTCAATATTCAATTTTTCTTTTAAGTAATTTTACTTTTTCTTTCTTTAATTTTAATTTGCATTCTTCCAGTATAATTAATGCGCTTCGTGTGTTTTTTTACAATCTCCACTATTGTTTTTCCTTTTAATACAATATCGTCTTGAAAAACACACACATAGGGTAACTTTGAAAAAATGTGTTCCATTGGATTTTGAAAAAATTCAGGTGCAAAGGATATACCATAAGGTAATTTAGTATACTGATACATCCCTTTGTGAGTGTTTATTAGAAGAAATTGTTGTGAATAATCGTCTAAACCTACTTGCCCGTATGCTTCTTTTAAGTCAATTTTACTGTAACAAACTGCGCCAGTTAAATTTGTTATTAAGTGTTCGGGTTTAGGTAATGGATATCTTTGAATTATTATATATTTTTTAACCGTGATCTTAAAATCGCCACAAATTCTTACCGAGTCGTCCGGTTTAATTATAGGGTCTATTGGTGTAGCCCATTCGCTTACTTCGATTAGTTTGAGCGTTCTATCTTTTTCTAATCTGTCTACTTCTTGCAATACTTTGTATTTTAATGTGAATCGAATCGTTCGAGCTTTACAGAAAATAGGAATCGCCTACGGATGCATTTTATGTTGGAACTTAGCTTTTGTATAAGTTCCTTTGCCCAAAAATAAATGACTGTAATATTTACATATTTTTCCTCTATGCTGTTGTAAAAAATTTTCTTCATTTGATACGTTTGAATTTTCGATCATGTTTTGTTGAATAGAATTTGTTTTGTATTTTGACTGTATAATTTCTAGCGGCTATAACCCAAGTTTGTTTAACCATTCGCAACCTCTCAGCGGTACACCTATTTTTTCAGCTATATATATATATATATATATATATACGAGGGTGGATTGATAAGTTTCCGGCCTGACCAAGAGATGGCGCCACTAGGCCTACCTTGAGGTGGCGCTCTATAGTACCATCCTTAGATAGCTTGTA